>NC_056735.1:1565000394-1565232894 GCF_019279795.1 Protopterus annectens
GAAGAAAGGTCTCCTTTCTGCCCCTGACAAAGAAGTTATACCTTCTAGCTAAATCTGAATTATATATTATATACTTGTATGTTACTTTCTGTTTTCTAGTTCATTCTCTAATATGTACATTTCCTTGCATATTTTGTACTGTGAGTATTCTACATGTTTGTTTGTGGAGATTTTCTCCTCAGGCCCCCACTGAAAAAGGGCACATGGCCAGTAAGACTATCCTGGTCAACAAATGTCAAATAAATACATAAAATACTGATAGTCTTATATGGTTTCAGCATATTTGAGTAAGCTGGATTCTGGTGTGTGGATGGTGGAAACTCTGTAAGCATTGGACTGACAGTGTCAACTGTAACACACTCGTGTAATATCTTGCTAATGATACTAATGTAATGGCAGAGGCCATCAGACCTAACAAATAAAGAATAGGTCTTGCTTGTGGGCAAGAGTCTGAGCTACCTGAGAAGTCACCAGTCTTAATGACAGAACTCTTGCAGGTGGGAGTTTGAAAATTTGTTGAATTGACATAAAATGGACTCTATATGTTGTGTGGGGGGCAATTTGCTCTTCTATGATTGATTGTTATCCCGAACTGATCTGCAAGACCGAGTAGAAAAGTTTGGTGCTGTGACAGTAGCTCCCTGGAGGTAGCAGTTAGGAGCCAATCATCTAGACATGGGAAGGCTTGGATCCCTTTCAGTTGTGGTCGAGCTGCCACCATTGCCATAATTTTGGTGAACACCCAGGTGAGCTGTGGTGAGACCTAACTGCAGTGCTCTGAATTGGTAATGACTGGTTTCCAGCCAGAAAAGGAGAACTGTTCTGGACTACCTTTGAATTTTGATGTGGTAGCAGGCATCTACACAGCACATTCAATCAACCTTCCTCAAGAGAGAAAGTATGGACTGTACCTTGACCTTCCAGAATTTTGTCTGTTTGACAAACTAAGTTGGCTAAGGTCCCCAGTCTGCTTCAGAACTAAAAAGAACCTGGAATAGACTCCCAATTTTAACTGGACCGGAGGGTACCTGTTGGATGACTCTTATCTAGCAACTTAACCTCTTCTGTTGCTGCGGATTCTAAATGATTGAAAATTCCCGATACTCCACTTAGTCTTTTACTTGGGGGTTACAGAAAGGGTATGGAATAGCCTCTGGTAATTATTCCTTAATCAGAAGTGATGATTTGCCAGGCTTGGGTGTGTAAGGTTAACCATCCCTAACTGCCTCCTGGTTCTGCTTTCCGCCTCTGCCTCTTGGGCAAAGTCCATTTGAAATGCCTCCTCTTCTGCCTCAGGAAGGCCCATCACCAAGAGTGTTGTGATGAAAACCCTGTGATTTTCTGAACCACATTTTCTTACCACTCCTTTGATTTCTAGCATAGGATCTTTGTGGAGTGAAGAAACAGATTCCTATGGCAGATAGGGTCTTACCATCCTGCTCACTCCTGGTAAGAGTTTCTTTTACTTTAAATCCAAAAAGCATGGAACCATCAAAACTGGCATTAATTAAGGATGTCTTGAAGCTTTCTGCCGAGTCACAAAGCCGCATCCAGGTGTGGTGACACATGGTAATGCCTGCAACAGCTGCTCTTAATGTGGCATCTGCTGTGTTTCATAGCAGTCAAATGGCGACATTGGAGATGGCTTGTAGGGTAGCCATTTCGGCGTCCACTGTCTTTTGGACATCCAATGGCAAGTTCCTTGAAAGAGACTTGGATACTTCCTTAATCAAGCCCCTTTGGAAGCAAGTCAAATGAACAAGCCAATTCAGCACCCTAAGTACAAAGGTTACTGAAGTGCAAGTCTGTCCAGCATCCAGGACTCATTGTTAGAAGGATGAACAAACTTTCTTCAGACAGTTCTTTCTTTGTGGCTGTTGCTATCTACTGGGGGGCTCAGGCCAGTGTTTCTAATCTTTTGAAGCTACAAGGATTCTATCTGGCTTCTTTTGGATTGGCTCTGTAACATCAGGGTCCTTCCAAGCCCTCTGAGCTATGAGGTCTATCAAAATAACAGCAGGGGGCGACCAATGAGGAAGCAGATCAGCCAGACCCAAAGGCTTCGAGGGAGACAGACTCATCCAAAGAAGTAGTTTCAGTGGATCATCCCCCTTCTGCTTCATCAATTCTAGGATGTCCCCAAACGTGATGTCTTCTGGAGGGACCTGGAGGATCCTTCTCCCACAATCAAACCTGTGTCCTCAGTGACCAACTCAGATGAGGAGTCTGTGTTTCTGTTTGCACATCTGTTTTCACGGAACATGTCTGCGGGGCTCTGATGCAGAAAAAAGTCAGAATCTAATAGGAAGCTTGAATATTGAGCTGTCTTGAAGCCCATGGGTTCTGGCTGCCCCTGTTGAATCAAATGAGAGGAATGAGGCACAGGATCCACTAGGAACTGGGGATGGATCCAAACTTGGTGCATGCACCTGTCTTCTTAGGCCAGGCAAGGCCCTTTCCACAACCTCAAAGGCTGATTATACCCTTGGAGCAGAGGACATACTTAGTCTGTCAACTGACTCGTGCAGTCCCCGGTTCCAACGAAGACTGGCTCAGAGGAGGATCAAGAACCCGAGCTATCAAGTGTCGAAGCAATGAAGAAGAGGAATGAGTCCAAGAACTGTGTTGACTCCACAATTGGTGCTACGACCTAGACGCTTATGCTCCAAGACTTGTCTCAACCCGATAGAATTGGAGTAAAGGAAGTAAGGGATGTGGTCAAAGCCAAAGTCTCTAGAGCTGTCGGCTCTGACTGAGGTGTGCCTAAAGGGTCTGGACAAGTAGGAACAAGATCCAGGTAGTATGGCAGTACAGCAGCAAAGTGTGATGGGCTCGTTGGTCCTATTTCTAGACCTTCTCTGGAGGATGGTGATGGGAGGGACTCCCAGTTGGATCCGTGTCCTCAAAAAATTTCTCACCATTTGGTTGGCCACCATTTAGGTGGTGAGACTTATGGTGGATCTTCTAGAACTTGATGATGAAGCTACAGATGAAGGTCTTAAATGTAGCTTACATTAAATGATCATCGAATGTAATGTAACACTCACTGGACCCGATGAAAAAGTAGCTCCTGGAGAAGGAGTTCAGACCCAGGTGGTAGATGAAATCTGACTGCCTTGAAGTCTTGGGCATCGGACCAGACAAACTGGTATATCCAAAGATATTTTCCTGGCTTTTTCTGCTCTCTTCTCTTCTAATTTTTTCTTTTCAGTCCTCTTCTCTACTGACTTCGCTCTGTGCTTTTCTTTTTTCCTGACCTATTTTTCCTTCCTCTTCTCAGTACTGGGAGAAGATGATCATGGTGTTAATTCAGATAACATAATGGAGGAACCTGTCGATGGAAGAAGCAAGCCTTTGATTATTAACTTTTCCCACATGCCTTTGACAGGATTGGATCCAAAGGCAGCACAGATTTCACAGTTTGCTTGAAGGTGAAAGGCACCCAAGAAATAAACACAGAGGGAGAGGGGGTCTTAAGGAGGGATCTTGTGTCCACCGGCCGAACACTTCTTAAAGCCCGAGGGCGTTTCAGACATTAGGAGACAAGCTACAGTTACGTTAGTTACTACTCTGTAAAAAGAAGATCTAATCTAAGTATACGTGAATATATACATACTGTATATATGTGTGCGTGTGCATGTGTGCGTGTGTGTGTGTGTGTGTGTGTGTGTGTGTGTGTGTGTGTGTGTGTATATATATATATATATATATATATATATATATATAGATATATATATATATGAATATATGAATAACACACAATAAGTACACTAAAAGGAAGAAAGGGAGCACACTCACTGTCCCACTAACAACTGAAAAACTAGTACTATATATAAGTAATCACTACTGCAAAGTTAAATTTGTAAAATATTAAGCATACAGTTCTAAGGACTACCAACGCTACCTATCAATCTACCCCTGAATTACAAAATACTCAATCCTAAATACTTAAAAGCTAAAGGGAGGATAAAGGTCAAAAAAGGGAAAACTGTTAAAAATGGGTTTCACTTGCCATGATACCAGAATTCTCAGAAACGCATCTGGATGAACAGGCAGCAAACGAGATCTAAGGCAAATCAGACAGAAGCAGGGAACTGTGGCTAGGGAAGAAGTCAGAGTCATGGACCCAAAGCTCTTAGAAGGTGCCAAGGTCAGATCCAATCAGATCTAACAATCCAAATGTTAAATCGGATGAAAACAGATATCAGATGATTTTGTTCTCTCCTGTTCTTTAATTATTTTTCATTCTACCAAAAAGAAGATACGATGGGAGAATGAAAGGTGCTGTACTGCAAATATTAATGACTACAGCTAAGAAAACTATTACATGCTATCAGAATGTTGTACACACACACAGTGAACAGAATGTAGTCAACGGAAGGGATTTCAATACAGATTTTTGAGAATAAGGAACATTTGCTGGGGAATTCAGGAGCTAAACAAAAAATGGAACTCCTAGACATCTCTGGAATACAGTTCAGAACTGCAGTTTTTTTAAGTTGGAACTCCTAGACATCTCTGGAATACAGTTCAGGACTGCATTTTTTTTTTATTAAATCCGGTATGTCTTACCACAGTTACTGCATCAATACAGCAGAATCTTCCCTTTGAAGTTTTCAGTTTCATTCCAGCCTTACAGTGTTGTTTTAAAGATCAAATGACAGTAATGCTGTTATGAATAATGTTACTACTGTTTGTGTTAAGTTTCAGTAAGTATTTAAGGTTGCTTAAGCTCACCAGTCAGCCTACTGGAAAAAATGCCATTATGTGTGCGTGTGTGTCTGTATATATATGTATACCTCATTACATATGAGTGATGCCTCCAGGTGCATCTGCACTTAATTCCTACTGACGGCTCTAATTGTTAAATATTGCTTGTTCATATTTGTATCAATAATTCCATAACTATGCTATGTAAAAGGTTTTACAGGATTTCATCTTAAAGCTTACACAATGGAAAATTCAACTGCATTAATATTTGACGTCTGTCTAGTGCAGTTAAATAGATATTAACTGGTGTTTCTGATATTACTTTATACAGATATAATTTTCACATTTTTCTAAATATCCCTACAACCAAGTGTGACACCCCTGCACTGGCCCTGAAATCAAGGAACCTCAATCCTCACCACTAGCACCAGTGAGGGATATACACATTGGAAGGACGACACACACACACACACACACACACACACACACACACACACACACACACACACACACACACACACACACACACACACACACACTACAATTTCCCTTAAGAGCACACAGAGATCACAGTCAGTCTGGGACTGTTTTCTCCCTTTCTCTCTCCAGATCCCCGATAAGACTCCCCACTGGCACAGCTATAGGGTTAAGATCTCAGCTGAGTAGTCAAACCAAAACCTCTAGCGCCCTCTCTGTCCAACCAGTGCTTCGTGTCCCTACCCAAGCAGCTGACACATACACTTTGAGATTTGATTTATATACAAATACACAGACTCTCCTGGGGAAGGCTGGCACAGGTTTACTCTAGCTATGCCCCCTTCTGCCAAGACTATAAGGTAGTAATCACTGCCACCAACCACCCTTACTTATCAGCTACTATAAGGCCCTTCCCAAAGGGTGGTCAGTTCTACTGGGTAATGTTACTATTATCCAAATGGTAAGTGTGACCAACAGCAAGGCTATTTAAGAGTGGCCTGTACAGTGTCACCAAATACATATACAAGTACATCTAAGAGTTTAAATATATCTAAACAAACCAGCCACAATTAAAAGGTTTAAATATATTTAATAATAAATAATAAAAAAAAAAAAAAACAAGAAAATACTCAATAACTTAAAAATCTTGATTGGTGGATGGGAAATAGGAAATACACCCCGGGGATCACTTCTGTGTGTCTGCTTGACAGTGGCACAGGAAAATAACTTTCTTGGGTGGCGTAAGCCAGGGTACCCTGTTGGCTAGGCTTATGTAGGCCTTTGGGCCAATAGCCTAGTACCTACCTATGAACTCAACACAGTGACAACAGTGTCCAGAATCACAAGAAATACTTTAAAACAACTTTGCAGGACAGTCTCACATAAATGCAGAAAACATCTAAACTAATCTTTACTGTATTCCTATCTATATCTAAGAGATACTATACCCTAAATGACTTACTTACAGAGCAAGACAAGTGCTGATGAGAGGAGGTTGTCAGATCCAAATACAAATACAAAATGCCCAGGCTCACTCTCTGAGATAGTTCTTAAACTACTATCAAATATTTCTGCTGGGTTATCTCAGATTACATCATTCTTTGTCACCTCCGCCTTCAGTTCCCAGGCTAACAAAAACTTAAAATTTATCACTTGTCAGAAATACTTATCCCCCAGATGTTTTCTGTAACCGGAAGTCGTAAAGCAGTTAAACACGGTTACCTTTGAAACCTGTAATTATTGTTGTTTCCAGACAATAGAAAAACCTCCTAGCTGTAGACATCCTGTCTCTTTGCATTAACTAACTTTATAGCACAGTCGTAAACAATTTCAACTTATTTTCTCAGAGTTTTGCAAGTTAACTCTGTATGTTCCAACTTCTACCATGAAAACATACATTTGCACATGCATATAGTTTATACACATTTCTGCTCATTTCCAGCAGGGTACACAGTGATTACATTCTTGAAGCTCAGTACAAAACATACAGTTCAACACACACTGCACCAGTAGTTTAATATACACAAAACATACAGTTTTCTTTCATTTGTAAGACAAACATACAAATCATATTACTATTCACAAATGACATAGAATTCCTTACAAAATTCCAGCTAGCTGGGCTGGCAGCCTTCGGAATCCCCCCCCCCCCCAAAAAAAAACTCAAGGTAGTTTTTCAAGTGACCTTTGAGAAACATTGCTTGAGAGGATTGTGCCTACCTGGGAATACCTTACCCCATTCCCTGTCTTGAGAGCCCATCTGCATTGGCATTGCTAACCCCACTGCAGTCCTCCACTGTCATATCATATGCTTGCAACCCTAGGCTCCACCTTAGTAACTTGGCATTTTGCTGGCTGGCTTGATGTAACTATGTTAGGGGATTGTGGTCTGTAACTGCAATGAATTTTCTTCCAAACAGATACGGCTGAAGTTTCTGTAGTGCCCACACTAAAGATAGACATTCCTTTTCTACAGCTGCACAGCATTACTCCCTGGGTTGGAGACTATGACTGAGATAAACCACTGGGTGGTGTTCTCCCTCTGAAGAAATCTGGCTAAGTACAGCCCTCACCTGCACAATGAATTCTTTGCTGTAATCTTGAATGGCTAACACAGGGGGTCCTACCAATGGTCATTTAAGCTTCTGGAATGCCTGCTCACATGCTGGGGTACACACTACCTTATTTGGCCTGTTTTTCCTTGTCAGGACTGTGAGGAGGAGCAGCTATGGTACTGTAAGTGGGGAAGAACTTTCTGTAGTACACTGTGGTCCCTAAAAATGCCCTCACCTGCATTTGGTAACAGGTGCAGGCCATGCCTGAATGGCATCCACTTTGGCAGGTTCTGGCTTGATCTTACCACTCCCCACTTTATGTCCTAGGCAGGAGACCTCTGCCATACCCACCTGACATTTGCTGGGCTTAATGGTCAACGCTGCCCTTTGTAGTATGTCCAGCACCTCCCTAACATGTTGAAGGTGCTCTTGCCAGGAATGGCTGTAGATAGCAATATCATCTAGGTAAGCAAGGGCAAAATCTCCTGCTCCTGCTAGGATACGATCTACCAACCTCTGGAAAGTCGCTGGGCATTTTTCATCCCAAAAGACATCTTTGTGAACTCATATAAGCCAAAAGGAGTCACAAAGGCTGACCTCTCTCTAGCACTGGGAGTCAAGAGTACCTGCCAATAATCCTTGGTAAGAGCAATAGTGGTAAGACACTTAGCCCCACCCAGCTGCCCAAAAGCTTCATCTGTCCTAGGCGTGGGGTAAGCATCTGACTCGGTGTGACTCTTTAATTTCCTGTAGTCCACACAAAACCTCGTCCTGCCATCCTTCTTTGGTACCAGCACCACTGGGAAGGCCCAGTGACAGCTGGACTCCTGAATTACCCCCAGTTCCAACATTCCCTGTACCTCCTCCCTCAGAGTCTGTTTGACTCTCTGAGGCACCCTATAAGGGGCCTGCATATATGGTGCTGCACCAGGTGGGTGCACGCTGGTTTCCCAGTGAACATGTCCACAAAATCCTGTAACAATGCTTGGATTTCTCAAACCTGGGTAGTGGATAGCTGCTGGACATTGCTACCCCTTCCACTGAGGTGTCAGTCCGAGTCTCACTGAGATTATCAGTCACCAGATCCCCCTCAGACTCCTCCTGCAATCCACTGCAAATACTCAGCACTAGGGCCTTCCTATCAAGGTAAGGTTTCTTAACGTTAACATGGTACAGTTTGTGCCCCTGCCTCCTGTCTGGCAGTTCTACCATGTAAGTTACATCACTGACCTTCCTTAGCACCTTGTAGGGTCCCCCCAAGCTGCCTGCGGCTTGTTGTGTCTGACAGGAATGAGAACAATTACCTGCTGCCCTACAGCATACTCTCTAGCTCACGCATTCCTGTCATGCCAGACCTTTTTCTGCTGTTGGGCTTCTGCCAGGTTCTCCTGGGCCAAGCCCATGAGTTCCCTGAGCCTTGTCCTGAGGTTTAGGACATATGTCACAACAGACTCCTTGTGGGATTTACACACACCCTCCCACTCATCTTGAATTAAATCTAGAGGTCCACTCATCCTATGCCCATACAGCAACTCCAAGGGTGAAAAAAGTACAGTTTTGTACCTACCATAAATGTAGATGTTCGAAGATCCACATTGCTGCAGTCCTTACACTTGGGTAGTCCGCTGTCCTCGGTCGGCCCGAATATCAAAGTATAAGGCTGACGTCGGTCAAGGCGCATTTGACTGACATCAGGACGTCAGGGTACAAATGCGCATGACCGACGTCATATCCTCAGTCTTTTCTTGCCCCAGATGTCAGAAGACCCTAAAAATAAAGGTCAAAACCAAAAGACAGCAAACAAACAACCAACCACCCTTGCACTAATTATATGTACAATATATACAATATACACAATATTTACAACCCAACCCACACAACCGCCTCTAACTACAGAGGGAAGGAGGGAGGTAAATTGGACTGCAGCAATGTGGATCTTGAACATCTACATTTATGGTAGGTACAAAACTGTACTATGTTCTTCATCTCACATTGCTGCAGTCCTTACACTTGGGTAGAATCCCAAAGCAGAGGTAAGGGAGGATGGCCAAACTATAAGGAAGCAGGAGCTGCCAAAATGCCCTGCAAAACAGCAGTGGCAAAACCAGCCCTGGATTTAGAGTAAAGTGGTAGGTGATAATGCCTAGAGAAAGTATGCACTGAACTCCAAGTAGCTGCCTCCAAAATATCCTTGGTTGCCACCCCTCAAAAAGCTGTCAAGTGGCAGTAGCCCTAGTGGAATGAGGCCTAATCCCAGCTGGAATCTCCTTGCCATGATGGGAATAACAGAAAGCAATGCAAAACCCAATCCATTTAGAAATAGTTTGTTTTGACACAGGCTTGCCCTGAGAACTCAAAGCAAAAGAAACAAATAACTGCTGAGACTGCCTGAACCCTTTAGTCCTGTCCAAATAATATCGCAACTGCCTGTGTACATCTAAAGTGTGCAAAATCTTTTCCCCTTTATTTTGGGGATTTGCATAAAAAGTAGGCAAATGAATAGTTTGGTTTAAAGCCACACTAGAAACCACTTTAGGCATAAAGGAAGGATTAGTCCGTAAAGATACCCTATCCTTATGGAAAATTAAGAAAGGCTCAACCGCCATAAGGGCCTGCAATTCAGAAACCCTTCTTGCAGAGGTAATGGCCAACAAAAAGGTAGTCTTCCATAATAAATATTTCAACTCAGTAGTAGCTGCAGGCTCAAAAGGTTGTAGAGTGAGTTTCTCCAACACAAAATTGAGATCCCAAGCAGGAGTAGGAGCTCTACGTGGGGGTCTTATATTCTTTGCCCCTCTAAGAAATTGCTTGAACAAAGGATGAGAAAACAATGGTGGGTCACAGTCATAGTGAGCTGAAATTGCTGCAGCATGAACCTTAATAGAAGAGAAGGACAAACCTTTGTCCAGTAACTCAGTAAGATATTGAAGAGCCACACTTAAATTAGGCTTAGAAACATCAAAATCCTTTGCTGCACTCCAAAATAAAAATCTCTTCCATTTATCTGCGTACACTTTCCTTGTACTAGGCCTTCTAGCTTCCAAAATCACATTCAAAACTTGTTGTGGAAGTTGAGACCCTCTATGGTTTAAAACAGAATATGCCAGGCTGTTAGGTGAAGAGAGTGAAGTTTGACATTGAGCAAATGACTGTCCTCCTGGGACAACAGGTGTGGAATCGAAGGCAAAGGCCATGGAGGCTTCCGTACCAGACTTCTCAGTAATGGGTACCAGTGCTGTCGAGGCCAATCTGGAGCTATTAAAATCATCCTTGGCTTGTCCTGTCTGACCTTTAGAAGTACCTTTGGGAGGAGAGGCAGAGGTGGAAAGGCATACACATGAAGATTGCTCCAATTGAAAGAAAGAGCATCCACTCTCCAAGCTGTGGGATGAAACCTTTTCGTGCAAAACTTTGGCAGCTGATGGTTTAGTGGAGAAGCGAACAGATCTATGTCTGGAGTTCCCCATGACACTGTCAATTTCTGAAATACATGAGGATCCAATTTCCACTCGTGGGGATCCATAATTCGTCTGCTCAACACATCTGCTAAGGAGTTCTGTGCTCCCGGCAGAAACCTTGCCTGAAGATTGAGCTGTAAATTGAGAGCAGTCTCCCACAAAATCATTGCTTGCCTGCATAGAAGATAAGAATGTGTTCCCCCTTGCTTGTTGATGTACCACATGACAGTTGTGTTGTCTGTTAGAATCAACACCTGCCCTGGAAGAAGTAAATCCTTGAAAGCTATTAATGCAAACTGGACTGCTAACATCTCCTTCAAGTTGATATGTAGATGTTGTAGTCTGGCAGGCCACTTGTCTTGTATCCACTTTCCATTTAGATGAGCTCCCCAAGCTTTGTCTGAGGCATCTGTCGTTAAAATCTGACTCGCCTCTGGCCGGGTCACAGAGAGTCCCTTGTTTAGGTGACATTCCTGAGCCCACCACAAAAATTCCTTTTGAATGCAAGGTATTATTTGAATGACAGTGTCCAGATCCTGGCAGTGCTGTGTCCATACATTTTTGAGATACCATTGCAGCTTCCTCATATGCAGTTTGGCATTGGGAAGCACCAGAATACAAGATGCCATGAACCCTAAGGCTTGAAGGACTGTCCTTGCAGTCAGCCCGGACTGATGAGATAGTTGATGGAAGTAAAGGGAAAGATTCTTTTGTTTGTCCGGGGTCAAAAGGCCATCTGGGATGCTGTATTCAGTCTTACACCCAGAAAGCACATGTCCTGAGAGGGTACTAGACTGGACTTTATTTCGTTCACAGAATACCCCAGGCATCTTAGCACTGCTATCACATATTCCAAATGATGAAGGAGCTCGTCCCTTCCTTGAGCCAGAATCAGGCAATCGTCCAAATAAGGATAGATCTGTATTCCTTTTAGCCTGAAGAAAGCTATCACTGGAGCCAGAACTTTCGTGAACACTCTGGGCGCAGTAGATAAGCCAAAGGGCAATGCAGAGAACTGATAGTGAGAAGTCCCAGCTCGAAAACGCAGATACTTCCTGCAACTTAGTCTGATAGGAACATGAAGGTAAGCCTCCTTGAGATCCAAAGATACCATCCAATGATCTTTGCCCAGCAGAGGTAAAAGCTGTTGTAACGTCAACATTTTGAACTTGGGAATGTCCAGATAAGTGTTGAGGATAGATAAATCCAAAATTGGTCTCCACGTGTTCCCCTTCTTTGGTACTAGGAACAGGCGAGAATAAAATCCTAGGCCCACTTCTGGCATAGGGACCGGCTGTATGGCCCCTATTTGGAGTAACAGAGAAATTTGCTTGTGAGCCTCTATTCTTTGTTGAGGAGGAACGTCTGGCATGCCTTTGAAAGGAGGCAAGGTATGGAAATAAAACCTGTAACCGTGGTGCATGATATCCAATACCCATCTGTCTTGGGTAATTAAACTCCAATTTTCTTTGAAAAGTGCCAACCTTCCTCCCAAAGGTGCTGCCAGACGAGAAGGCTCTGGCAGCTGAAAAGGTAGGTCATTGGATCTGCTTACGAAAGGACTGACCCCTGCCCTCACCCGAAGACTGTGCAGGAGAACTCCCTGTTCTAGGCCTGAAAGAGCCCTGAGCTCTGCCCCTGCCATGCCTAGATCTACCCCTAGACTGGGAATCATAAGAAGGATACGTCCACCCCTTAGTAGGCCAATTTCTACTAAACTTTGGAGGCTGAACCTGCAAAAAATCTTTAACAGTCTGCATAGACTTAGCCTTGTCTTCCATTTTCTTTAAAACTGCCTCAACAGGAGAACCAAACAACATATCAGATTGTAAAGGAGCATCCAAAATCCTTGTTTTAACATGGTCAGATAAATTTTGATCCCTCAGCCAGGCGTGCCTGCGAAGAACTGACCCAGTGGCAGCCACCCTAGACGAGGCCTGTACAGCATCAAAACCACATTGCAAAGAATGCTTACCCACCTGTTCAGAAACATGTACTAAATCTTGTAACTCTTTACAATCAATACCTTCCGCCAGAGCATCAACCTTAGACTTCAATTGTGAAAGGAGATAGTTTTGATATTTCAACATGTGAAACTGGCAATTCAAAGCCCTCATAGCTAGAGTGGAAGAAGTATAAACTTTCTTTCCCCATCTATCCAAGGCCCTGGCCTCTTTATCTGCAGGAACCGGATTCTTGACAACAGAAGCCTTAACACCTTTAGGCCCCTGGCTAACAGTTTCTGGGTCTGCCCTAGGACTCTTAAAAGATACTTATGAGCTTCAGGCACCCTGTAATACCTATCCGGTTTAACAGGAGCAGGAGGCAGAGAATCAGGATTGAGAGAAGCCTCTGTAAAAAGATCTTACACTACATCCAAAACAGGAGGTATAGCCAAAGGCCTATGCTGGGGTAAAACAAAATTCCCTAAGCCTTTTCCTGGAATCAGAGAAGTCCTGACCTTCCCACTTAAAATGCTCCCTCATGGAATGAAGAGTTTCTGAAAAGAAAAATCCTCAGGAGGAGAAGCAGAAGGAGTAGAATCATCCACATCAGAATCAGAATAAGGAGAGTACTCCTGCAAGTCTTCAGCCGAAGACTCTGAAACATCCGAAGCCTGCTCAAAACTCCCTAGCTCAGGCTCCACCCTAGGTCTCTTATCAGGAGGGGCAAAGAACCCTAATCAAAGTAATCAAATCTTCTGCCATTTTAAGCATATGCTTCTTGGGCACAGTTCCTGAAGAACTAGGGGTGACACCAACTGAAGCTAAACCTGGCCTGCCTCTGGGAGAAGCCTTGGAAACAGAAGGAGAGGGCCTAACCACCCTAGGCAGGGAGGGAGTATAGTAACATGAGAAGCCCCATCACCTGACCTGCCTCCTGAGAGGCCACATCCTGCAATAACAAAGTCTCTCCCTGGGATCCCAAAGAAACCTCCGGTGGAACCACCGCTCCACCGACACCTCTAAAGAACCGGCGTCCGCACGGACGGTTCTTCTAGCCTAGGCTTAACTGCTTTGTCCTTGCGCTTCTTGAAGAAGCGGGCCGGAGCATCCGACGGCATTTTATAATTGCACCGCTTCCCGAAGACTAACCTGGCACAATCTAATCTCCTCTTTATAGTGCGCTTATTGAATCTAGCACAAGAGCGACACCCAACAACGTCGTGCTCAGGCCCTAAACAAGGAATACACAAAGTATGATAGTCTCTATGCGGTATCTGTTTCCCACAAGAAATACAATTATTCACTTTTTCTGACATCCGGTAAACCACTGAGGCAAGAAAAAACTAAAATATTCCCCAACGGGGTACTTAGCCAACTTTGACTCTGTCTGAAACTCCGAAATCGAAAAATTTCAGAACGCCAACCGGCACTTGCAATACTGCTTCTGCATCGGACCATGCGGCAAAAAAGACAGAGGATATGACGTCGGTCATGCGCATTTGTACCCTGACGTCCTGATGTCAGTCAAATGCGCCTTGACCGACGTCAGCCTTATACTTTGATATTCGGGCCGACCGAGGACAGCGGACTACCCAAGTGTAAGGACTGCAGCAATGTGAGATGAAGAACATCCTGTGGATTCTTAGGGAACCTCTCTGTAAGCAAACAACAGATGTGGCAAATATTTGTCCCAGTCCCTCTTAAAATGGTCTGCAAATGCCCGTAGCATGGTCCTGAGTGTAAAGTTTAACTTCTCAACAAGACCATTAGTCTGGGGATGGTAGGGGGTTGTCTTTAGGTGCTTCACCCCACAGTACTTCCACAGACAAATCAGCAGGTCTGACATGAAATTAACACCTCTGTCAGTCAGTATTTCTCTTGGAAAACCTACCCTGTTGAAAATCTCTAACAAAGAATTTGACACTTTTTTTTTGCCTCAATGGAGGACAGAGCCACTGCCTCAGGGTTTCTGGTAGCATAATGTACTACCAGTAGGATATACTTTTTCCCTGTGGAACTTCGGGTACTCAGAGGCCCCAAAATATCCATAGCTACCTTCTGAAATGGCTCCTCAATCACAGGCAGAGGCATCACATGAGCTTTCACCAGGTCTCCTGCCTTGCCTACCTTTTGGCACTGCTCACAGGTCCTGCAGTACTCTGTTACATCTCTGGAAATCCCAAGCCAATAAAAGTTCTGCATAATACATCTTTTTGTACGATTTATGCCCATATGACCTGCAAAGGGAATGTCATGGGCTATGGTTACAACTACCAGACAACAGGTTCTTGGCACTACCAACTGCTGCATTCTCTCACCCTCAAGCCCTCCTTCAGAGGTCCACTCTCTATATAGTAACCCTCTGACCCAGTATACAGATTCCCCTTTCCACTGAGGTTCAGGTACCTCAATGGTTACCTCCCTCAGGCCTTGGAATGTAGGGTCTGAAAGCTGAGCCTGTCTCAACTTTCTCCTTGTAACCCTTCCCTGCTTCCCTTGCACAGGAAGTCTGGTATTTTCTGACAGCGGTGCGTCACCGTCAGCCTGAGTACTACTACTCACCTCTGCCCTTGCAGTCACTCTGTCCAAGGGAACATCAGTACCCACAAGCAGCTGTGGCTCACCTTCAGTCTCACTGCTAAAGAGTAGCTCCCTCCCTAAAGTAACCACCACACCAGTTCTGGCTACAAGTGTGCAGTCTGTTTGGGTCTCCCCCAGGCTACCAGACCCACATGCTTGTCTTCAAGCCTGACTGCGTGTAACTGCATGAACACACAGTACTGCATTATCAAAATCATTCCCTATCAGGACATCTGCAGTGTGGTTGTTTGGTACCCTTGTTGTCTCGAGACAACTTACTGTTGGCATTTTGTCATTCCCACTTATTGTCTCTACCACCTTTTGTTCCCCACCTTGCCTCCATGGACATCTATATGCTACATGGCCACACTGGTTGCATTTAAAACATTTAACCCTAGGTCTTGGACGTGTACCTGGACTAGTGGCTTCCCCTGCTACTGCAGGACTCTGTTGGAGCAGTCTGGGCTGCCCAAAAATGGGTTCCCTTAGACCCATGAGTAGCACTGGGTATCCCTTTCCTGTGCAGTGATGCCCTGCTTGCTAAATATAGTTCTCCCTTCTTTCCCAACTCATCTAAAGTAACGCATTGTCTATCAGCTAACCAGATTCTCATGTCCTCAGGCAAAGTGCTAAGGGCTTGTTCCCTCACCAAAAGGTCTGCCAGCCCTTCAAAACTGGTGACCTGGCATCCACTCACCCACCTATGAAAATAAGTACTTAGTTCAGAAACATTCACACACACTTGCATCTGCCTTCTGTCTATGGTCACGAAACTTTTTCCTATAAGCTTCAGATGTTAAATTAAAAAATTCTAGCAAACAGTTCTCTACAACATTATAATTTACACAGTCAGTATCAGATAGTTTGGACATTACAGTTACAGCTTTACCATGGAGTAAGGGGGGTCAGGAACTGTATCCAGAGCCCTTTGTCAACATCATACTGTTTACATACCCTCTCAAACATATGAATGAAACTGTCAAAATTAACCCCCTCTGTAAACTGTCTAAGAAATTTACTGACCTTTGTTGCTTCTGGGGTTCGGTTACTCCCTTCCCCATTACCTCCATGACTCAGGTGAGGAGTAGGCAATTCCTTTTCATGTTGCCTCTGCCTCTCCTTCTCCTCAGCATCCAGGAATAGCAGTTTCTCATTTTCCTCAATCTCTAGATGCCTTGGCCTCTCTCCTGCTTCTATTTCCAAACGCTTAGCCTCCAACTCAATTCTCTAACCCCAGGTGGATTTTTAACTTTTCTGTGGAAAGGCTGAGCTGTCCATTTTCTGAGAACTGTACATCTCCACAGCCAGTCTGATTGTCCTCCTGACTGCTATTCTCTAATGCAGCTGTGACTAATGCTGCAATTGTGTGTGCTTTAGTCAGGATGGCATGCACCAGTCCTTTAGGCTGGCACATCTCAGCCAACTGGCTCCTTGTCAGCTTGTCATACTCCTCTGCTGACATGCTTGCCTGCTCTCCCTGACTTCTTCTTCTTCCGGCTTTTTCCCGGTTAGGGGTCGTCACAGCGGATCACTTGTCTGCTCATGATTGGCAGTGGAGTTTTATGGTGTCTAGTTGCCAGCCCGGTGCCCAACCTTCCACAGAAGGCACACACATGCACGCACTCACACCTAGGGCCAATTTAGAGTGTCCAATCCACCTACAGAATGTCTTTGGGATGTGGGAGGAAACCGGAGCACCCGGAGGAAACCCACGCGACCACAGGGAGGACATGCAGACTCCACACAGAAGGCACACCAGCCGAGGATCGAACCAGAGAACCTCTTGCTGTGAGGCAGCAACACTAACCACTGCACCACCATGGTCGCCCCCTGCTCTCCCTGATTAAGCTAACAAAAAAAAAAAAAAAACACTTGTAATATGATCTCTGAATGTTCACTGCATGGCTGATTAAGAGTACAAACACCTTCAGTGACCACACCACTACAAGCCAATTAATATGTGATGTGGATAACTCACCACTACCAAATTAATATGTGATGTGGCTATCCCACCACTGCCACACATTTAAAGGAGAACCGCACCCACAGACTCAAAAGCATGTTTACTTCATCATGGTTTGGCATTTCCTGCATTTTAACACTACTACTCTGGCACTATTGACAGTTTTTTAAATATTTTTATACGTAATTTCTGAGTGCAACCACATGGGGTCTGGCATCTTGAAGCAATTCTGATTGTTTAGTCTGTCTTTAGGTATCCCACAATACAGTTGGTGTCTGTAAAAAATTACATCACGCAGGCCTCTTTCTTCCTAAAGCTCCTGCCACTGCGTTGATTTTACATGCATACACTCCTGTCATTCAGTCGTAACATTTCATGCCATTCAATGACTACTTAAAACACAAACAGTACAAATGCCACAGAACTGTTTCCTTGTTCTAGCCTTTACTTTCTGTATGGGTAGGGGAAGGACCAGGGAGCTGTGACATCACAGCATGGGTGGGTTTTTAGGATGGTAGTGGTGTGGTCAGTTTGGAGAGGGAAATTCCATCTGCGAACATTCCCCCGTTCCACCTTTTGACAGTAAACCTATACAAATAAATAAATAAATATATATATATATATATATATATATATATATATATATCTGTGTGCCTGGGAATGTTCGCAGATGGAAATTCGAAACATGGATGTTCAAATTTCCAACTTGTTGAACATCTCTGTATGTGAAAGTTTATATTAGCGAATGCACACTGCATACACTGATATAAATTTGAAGTACTGCACAGAGATCATGGTACAGCGTGGTGTAGGAAATTCATCCCTTTATTTACTGTAGTGCGATCTCGGAGTTGGAATATATATAGTTAGCAGGGGGTATGGGAGGTGCAGCCCCCCACAGTGAGGTGCAGGGGGGAGCTTACCCCCCTGCAAAAACGTGATGTTAGGTATAGGAGTTTCCTTTACCTGAGCTCCTATACAAACATCACGTCATGTAATTGGCAACAGTGTCGAATCTGCTTAATTCGTTCAGTTAATTTGGCATTGTGTCATGTTGTGTATTTTGACTTTTATTTTATTTTGGAATTTTGAATGGCAATAATTATAATTTTCAGCATTTTAATAGTAAACCATATATATCTGTATATATTTCTATGTTTATCTATATATATATATATATATCTATCATATATATGTGTGTGTGTGTGTATGTATATATATATATATATATATATATATATATATATATATATATATATATACATACACACACACACACACACACACACTTATTTATGCTGGCCCTGGGGTGAGTGTGTGATATGGATGCACTACTGCAGCAGTGCTAACCACCCAGTGGTGTAAACCTCAGTTCTAGATGACTGTCACTATTGAAGTGATACCCTGAACCCGAAGGACTATGGTATTGATGCTATACGTGGCCTTTTTATGTACCTACAGTGGATTAAACAGAAGGGAAATTGAAACATTATGTGCGCTGCTTCAGATAGTACTGGTTAATAAGACTTTTCTGTTTAACAATGATTTGTAGGACCAAATCTTAGGGGTGGCAATGGGCACCCCCAAGCCAGTGTATATGCAAACATTGCTTTACGTCAACAGGAAGAATGCTATGTTTAGAATTCTCCATACTTGTTTAGTCCTCATGTTTTCTTATTTAAAACGATTCATAGATGATGTCTTCCTTATATGGGAAGGTAAACAGCATCAATTAATTGAGTTTGTTGACTTTCTAAACAATACAACTGGTTTCTTGAAATTTTCATTAAAATTTTCTTAAAAGGAAATATGTTGTCTGGATATAAAGTTAAAGAAAGACGACAATGTCATTAATACAAGTATTTATTAGAAAAAAAGAGTTTAGTGTTAGTAGATATCTACATAAAAATAGAATGCTTGCCAATCACACACTTAAGGGCATTGCTAACAGTCAAATGCTAAGGGTTAGCAGACTGAATACTGATGATCGCATCCATAATGAACACATGGATGCTAGAATACAATTCAGTGTGATGGGTTATGACAGACAGTTCTTAAATGATATTAGACTTGATGTTCTGAAGGATAGAAATAAAAACAGCAAGACTAATTTTTGGGAATAGTGGCACTGCTCTTGTTCACAAAATAGAAATAATTTTCTACGTTGTGCTACTACTTTCAACAGACAAACTATCGGTGTTAAAAAAAATATCTCAGACAATTAGAGCATTCTACACTCCCTACCCGAACTTAAGAACATTATTGGTAACACACCTGGTTTTGCTTATAGAAATGGTTCAAATCTAAAAGAACAGTTGTGTTATAAAGACATGAATAGAAATGGTAACAGGGTGATGTCAAATAAAATTGACACTTTCCCCAGTTATAATTGCTCATGTAGTATTCTACAGCTATGTCAAGAATCTCAATGGCGACACTCGGATCTGCTCTGAGCTGCAGCACAATGGCACTAGATATACAGAACCAACTGATATTGCCAACATCTTGGCAGGTAGGTTCAGTGCAAACTTCACCCCCCCCAACCCCCAAAGGCCCCATCACTATACCAGAAGAATGCAAAGTCCCTATAATCACAGCTGCACAAGTAAAGCCAAGAACACAGCATCCATGGGACCTGACAACATCCCAGACTGCGTTCTGCACGAACTACAGAATGAACTGGCACCCCACCTAAGTAACATGTTCAATCATAGCCTCACTTCAGGCTTTGTGCCTACTAAATGGTGCACAGCGACAGTTATCCCACTCCACAAAGGAGGCGCCACCATGGGCCCTAGGAACTACCCCCCATTAGCCTGACGAACCTGGTCTGCAAGGCCATGGAATGTATCATCTTGGAGCTTATAAACAAGGACATGGATAACCTCCAAACTCTGGACCCCACTCAGTTTGAGTTTGTAAAAGGTAGGTCATGTCTCCTAAGCCTGACTGACTTCTTTGAAGCAGTCATCAGAGCCGTGGACGTGGGTAAGGTGGTGCACACAGCCTATCTTGACCTCGCCAAGGCTTTCGACACTATCCCCCACTCTGGAATTATAGAAAACTCACTAGACTGGGCATAAATCCCTATGTCACAAGATGGGTGGCCAACTGGCTCACTGACAGAACCCACACAGTGAAAGTAGCAGACTCCAAATCCATCTTCAGACCAGTGATAAGTGGAGTACCACAGGGCTCAGCCCTGGGTCCTCACCTGCTTGGCATCTACTTCTCAGAAGTCCAGGCTAATACAGCAGGTCTTTGGCTAACAAGGTTCACAGACGAGTACAAACTAGGTGCCATAACAGACTCACCTAACGATGTGGACATTTTACAAAGGGGCCTTACTGAGATTGATGCTTGGTGTCAAAGACATGGCCTCAAGCTCAATGCCAAGAAGGGCATTGTCATCCCCTTTGAGAAAAACACTGTACCAAACAACTACCACATAGGCAGTAGCCTACTAAACACCGAAAGTGTGATAAGAGACCTTGGGACACAGATGGACTGTGCTCTCTCCTTTGATAATCACAACGCCACAGTAGTCAGGAAATCCTTCTACGTGGCACACCTGAACACAAAGGGGTTCACTTCCAGAAAAAAAGAGGTCATTGTTCCTCTCTACTCATGCCTCATCAGACCCATTAGAGAGTACAACGCTCCGTTTGGCATGTACCTCACAAGACATCTACAACAACTAGAAAGGCCACGGAAATACCTCACTAAGAGGATTACCAGCCTCAAACAGATGCCAGACATAGACCATCTCAAAAAACCCCAGCTCTACTTTGTCGCTCATCACCTACTCAGAAGCCTAACATATAAAGCCATGTCAAACCCAGATCTGTTGGACACAATACACTTAAAGAAACCCCAATCCCTCCAAGCCACATGCTCCAGGGACCTAAACCTTGCCACCACAATAAACAGAACATGCTGGAGGGAGAGATTCCTGTCCCAGAGACTTCCCATGCTCTGAAACAGACTACCCATTCATGTCAAGCAAAGCTCCTCATTAGCTCTCTTTAAGAAAAATCTCGACAAATGTATGGGAAATAGGAAATTCACCCCGGGGATCACTTCTGTGACACTGCTAGACAGGGGCACAGGAAAATAACTTTCTTAGGTGGCAAAAGTCAGGGAACCTTTTTGGCTAGGGTTATATAGGCCCCAGGGCCAATAGCCTAACACCTACCTATATATATTAACTAAAATGGACTTTATTCACCCTAAAACTAAAAACGTTTTTTTTTTTTTAATGTTTTTGCTGCATGCAATACTTCCCATATTATATATCTTTCCACAAGTAGAAAATGTGAACAATTTCATGTTGGCAAGAGCAATAGAAGGCTGAAAGAGAATTATAGAGTATTGTTCTGACACAGGAAGAAATATTAGCATGAATGCTCTTGTCAAACATGTAACAGAAATAGAAGTTATGTTCTTACCATAACGTTCCATGTTAGTTGTCTTCTTCTCGCCTTCTTTCTTGCTGGATGGGTTCGGAGCCGACCTCGGCTCCGACTCGGCCACTCTAAAAGCTCGAGAGTTGGTTCCACCGGCTCGAGGCTCCCCTTATATCCCACAATGCTAGGCGGTATTACCTCAGATCTCGTTTGTAATCTAGGCCCAGCCAATAATAAATCCAGAACTACTGGAAAGGGATAAACCCACCTCTATAAAAAGGAAAGGAAGAAGGAGACCTGAAACCTGATGAAGGAATATATGCATGGAATAGCATATACACATATACAATAGAGGTGGTAGAAAGAGAGGTCACAATCAAACTCCTCTAGGTCTGTCCAGGCTAGGGGGAAGGAGGGTGGGATGCAAGAAAGAAGGCGAGAAGAAGACAACTAACATGGAACGTTATGGTAAGAACATAACTTCTATATGTTAAGTTGTCTATCTCGCCTTCATTCTTGCTGGATGGGACCGCGTCCCTAGCACCTTGTCCCGGGTGGCCTATCGGAACAGACTCTTGAGTACAGTGGAACCAAAATTAGCTCTATGTCTAGAAGCTAAATCCAACTTGTAATGAGAAATGAAAGTGTGAGGAGTAGCCCATGTAGCTGCTGCACAAATGGTATCAATAGGCAGCCTGTCTTGGAAGGCTATAGAAGTAGCCAAAGCTCTAGTCGAATGAGCCTTAGGTTTGTTAGGCAACTTTTGGTGTCTAATTTCATAGACAAAGGAAATCAGGGATGTTAGCCATCTGGAGAGTGATACCTTCGAAACTGAAAGGCCCCTTCTGCCTTCTGCATAAGAGACAAACAACTGGTCAGTTTTTCTGATCTGTTTGGCCCTATCCAAATAATACCTTAATTGACGATGAACATCTAGCCAATGCAATTTTTGTTCAGATCTGTTAGAAAAGTTGGGAAAAAACACAGGGAGGTCAATGTTTTGATTTAGATTTGCCGCAGAGGCTACTTTAGGTAAAAAGGATGGATTGGTTCGCAAGGATACCCTATCCTTATGAAACAACAGATACGGTGGTTGACAGCTGAGTGCATGAAGCTCTGAGACCCTTCTAGCTGAAGTAATGGCTATCAGAAAGAGAGTCTTCCAGGATAGCAATTTCATTGAACAGGAAGCTGCAGGTTCAATAGGGGGAAGAATCAAAGATGCGAGAACTAAATTAAGGTCCCAAGAAGGAGGAGGATTTCTTACAGGAGGCTTGAGAAGAAAAACTCCCTTCAAGAAGGCTTTGCAAAGCTTGTGAGACATGATGGCAGAATCTGAGATGCCCACATGAAAGTTAGATATAGCTGCCAATTGAACTTTAAGAGTAGAAGGAGATGAACCTGCATGGAATAGTTCAGCTAGAAAATCAAGGACTATTTGGATGGGAACAGTGAAAGGATCTATGTCCCTTCCTTGAGCCCAATAGGCGAAACGTTTCCACTTACTAAGATAAATCTTCAGAGTGGAAGATTTATGGGAAGCTATCAAAATATCTCGAACAGAGTGAGATATTTGAGGAAGCCTGGCTAAGGTTGGAATTGGAGGAACCAAGCAGTGAGGTTCAGAGAGGGGAGGGAGCGATGTAACTGACCCGACTGATGGATCAAAATATCTGGAACTAGGTCCAGATGCCAGGGTTGCTCCAACAGAAATTGATGTAGAAAGGGGAACCAAACTTGTCAAGGCCAGTAAGGAGCAATGAGGATCAATGAGGCCTTCTGAGCGATAGCTTTCTGTATCACTTGCGAGATTAGTGGGAAGGGAGGGAATGCATACAGAAGTCCCCGGGGCCAAACTTGGACTAGAGCGTCTCTGCTGGGCTGGCCTGGTAACGGGAAGAGGGTGAAATAATCTTTGCACTTGCTGTTTTGGGGAGTAGCAAAAAGGTCGCAGCAAGGCTGACCCCACTTGAGAAAAATTTTCTCCAAGATAGAATCTTTCAGAGACCACTAGTGAGGCATGAGGATAGCTCTGCTCAACTTGTCCGCGATAAGATTGGACTTCCCGGGGATGTGCGTTGCTATCAGAAACCGCTGAGAAGAAATCGCCCATTGCCACAGTCTGAGTGCTTCTCGACATAGGGGGTAGGACCTGGTTCCGCCTTGTTTGTTGATATACCACACTACAGACATGTTGTCCGTCTGAATTGCTATCGTTCCCAAGGGAAGAGAGTCTTGAAGGGCTTGCAACGCTAAAAGCACTGCTCTCATCTCTAAAACATTTATATGCAAGTGGCGTTCGTCTGGTTGCCATATGCCCTGGACTGTTCTGCCCTGATAATGCCCCCCCCACCCGATCAGGGAAGCGTCCGTTGTCAGAGTAGCAACCGGAGGGGGAGGGACAAAGGGTCTTCCTAGGAAGAGCTGGGGGGAAGAAATCCACCAAAGAAGATGATTCTTGCATGCTTGCGTAATCACAATGGTGTGGGACATCGGAAGTTGTTGGTACGACCATTGTGTGAAGAGCATCCATTGAAGGATTCTCATGTGAAATCTGGCTAATAGAAGTAGAGGGATAGCAGCCGCCATAATCCCTAGTACTTTTAGAACTAATCTGACTTTGACTCTGTTGCTGTGGAAGAGAAGGGAGACCAGTTTGTGTATGTCTGCTATCCTTTGGTCTGTGAGTCTCGCAGACATGCTGACTGTGTCTAGATTTGCGCCTATGAAGGTAATAGCACGACAAGGTGACAAAACAGACTTTTCGCAATTTATTGAGATACCTAGCTTTCGAAATATGCGAAAAGTGTAGTCTCTGGCAAGTAGTAAAAGATGCTTGGTGGGAGCTGTAAGGAGCCAGTCGTCTAAGTATGGAAACACCTGGAATCCTTGACGTCTCAGGTGAGAGGCAACCACTGCCATGCATTTGGTAAACACCCGGGGGGCTGTGGTGAGTCCAAAGGGCAGGGCTCTGAATTGAAAGTGACTGGTTCCCAGCCTGAAGCGGAGGAATCTCCTGGAGCGCCTGTTCATCTTTATATGATAGTACGCATCCTGGAGGTCTACAGAGCACATCCAGTTTTCCTTTCCCAATAGGGGTAGTATGGATTGTAGCGTGACCATCTGAAATCTTGTTTTCTTGACAGACTTGTTCAAGATACTGAGATCCAAAATGGGTCTCCAGTCCCCTGTTTTCTTTGGAACCAAAAAGAACTTGGAGTAGATTCCGGATCCTTGCTGGTCTGCTGGCACTGGCTGAATGGCTCTTTTTGCAAGCAACTTTGATATTTCCAATGCTGCTTGATCCCTTTGAGCGGGTGGAACATCTGGAAGGGATTTTTTTGATTGGTTTGGAATGCGAAAGAACGGAATGGAATAGCCTTCGGAAATGATGGACTGTACCCACTTGTCTTGAGTTAGGGATCGCCAGGCTTCTGGGTACAGTGACAATCTTCCCCCGACTGCCTCCGAAGGTGGACAGTCGGGCAACACCTCAGGGATGCTGGAAGGGCTTATCGGAGAAAGTTTCTCGATTGCCCTGGTTCTGCGGACCCCCCCTGCCTCTAGGGCGACGTCTACCATTATTGTTCCCCCCTCTGCCTCTAGAGGGGAACCGACTCTGTGCGTCAGGCAAAGTCCCTTGAGATTGTTTGCGGAACCACATCTTTCCAATTTTCTGGCCTTTGGGGTAAGGTCTAGAAGGAGTAGAAAAATGGACTCCGACGGCAGAAAGAGTTTTGCCATCTGTCTCGCACCTTGTCAAGGTTTCTTTCACTTGAGGACCAAAAAGGGACGATCCATCAAACGGGGAATTAGTGAAAGACGTTTTAAAGGGGTCCGCAAAATTGCACAGCCGCATCCAGGCATGCCAGCGTAAGGCCACACCTGTCCCTGCGGCTCTGCTCGCTCCATCAGCCGCATATGAAAGAAGGCGCATGGAGGAGTTAGCTATAGAATTTAGGGTAGCCAGCTGAGTGTTCATCTTATCCTGAAAACCCGCAGCTGTAGGATCCTTTAACATCTCACTCGCTTCCTTGATCAAGTCTCTTTGAAGACGAGTGAAATGACAGAGGTAATTCAGCGAACGCATAGCAAAGGTCGCTGACGAAAACATCCGCTTCCCGTACCTGTCCATAGACCTAGATTCCTTGTTAGGAGGATGGACAGGCACCGAAGGATCAGCTAGTTCCTTCTTAGTGGCGGCAGCTACCACCATAGCATCCACAGAAACTCCCTTAGTCAGAAATTGCTTATCTGCTGGTGCTGTGATAAACTTTGAAGGTCTCCTGGGGGTAGGTCTCCTGGGGGTAGGGTCCACAGAGTCAGGAGCCGTCCAAGCCTTTTTAGCTACCACCTGCATGAGGGGGTCAAAGGGGGGGGACACCCAGGAGGTGGAAGGGCGAGAGCCAAACGCCTCAAGATACACAGATTCATCCTCCAAAGGGTTAAGGGCTGGCCAATTTCCCCTCTGTTTCAGGATCTCTAGGATGTCTGCAAAGGAGACATCTTCAGAAGGGGAACGGGGGGAACCCTCGGAATCCTCTAAATCCGTGTCAGAGGTGACAGACTCAGGTGAGTCTATGTGCTTCCTCTTGCACTTTCTCTTCCTAGGGGGCTCCCCTGCCAATTCAGGAGAGGCCTCGGAAGAGGATGAGATCCCCACAGGGGATTCTTGAGGAGCTGGCTCTCTGCGGTCTGGGATGAGGGAGTGAGCAGACATAACCTGAGGCACCGAAGAGGGAGGGGCGGACGGAGCCGACTGTGGAGTTGAACCAGGTTACAACACACTCCGCATGACCTCGAAAGCACCCCTGTCAGGCAGAGCCAGAGGTCCCCGCTCCGAAAAGCTGAAAACCTCCCTCGGCACGACAGTGATGGCTCCGAGGCCGATGTCGGAGCCGAACTCACCAGCGCCGAAGCACCGAGAGGGACAGCGGGGTCGGACAAGGGTCCGATGCCACTCACCCCCTCGGAGCCGACGAGGGAAGTCCGGCGCCGAGATTCTTCCAAGGAAGAAATCGGAGCCAATGACGGTGCCGAAGACAATTGTATCGGCTCCGACGCTACCACAGTCTCGGGTCCGAAACGCCCCGGCTCCGAGCTCAAAGGAGTCGGAGGAGGAATACTTTGAGAGATAGGGTTAAGCATCGACTGATGAGTCGGGCTCTGAAGCATTTGGGCCAGTGCCTCGGACTTAAGAAGTCGACTCACTACCCTCTGAAGGTCATGGTCAGAAAGCCTCGAAGACCTAGAGGAGTGCGATCTATGGCTCCGTTCAGACAGCAAGGGAGATGCTGGAGCCGAATGAACGAAACCGAGGGACGGTGACCTTGACCTCTTCCTAGAGGTCGGTTCCGATAGTTTGATCGGAGCCGACTCAGGCATTTCCAATACCTCGGCTCCAGCCGGAGCCGAGGGAACCACAGAAGTGGAAGTTCGAGTCTCATCGGCTCCAGCCGGAGCCGATGTAGTAGTAGACTTCGAAGTCTTAGGTGCCGACTCAGTAGCTGGAGTCGAGGACCTAGAGGCCTTAGAAGCTTTTCCCGAAGATACAGTTGGGGGACCCTCAGGCTTTAGCAAGCCCCGTAAAATGAGCTTGTTCTTTCTTTCCTGCAGGACTCTAGGGCTGAAGCCATGGCATATAGCACAAGAGTCCTGCAGGTGTAAAGGTCCCAGGCAGTACACACAAGAAGTGTGACCGTCTGTCAGAGACATTTTCTGACAGCACGAGTCACACTTCTTGAAGCCTGAGACCTTTGAATCCTTGAACATGACAAAAAAACAAGTGCAATCACACCCAACACAAACACACCGATTACACTGTTGACTAAATAAAACTAATTTAAACTAACAAGATTAGAAGTTTTAAGTCCCTACAGAAAAAACACACACACACTCTCTGAGGGATAGGTGGGCCCGAAGGCCTAAGGGAAGAACAGATAAGTTCTTGTGGTAAGGAGAGGTTGAAAAACACAGGAAAGGGAATAAAAACCTTTAAAATTAAGGGGATACTGACCAAAAACTAATTTAAAAGGGATTCTGAAGTTTTTAAACTGTTTGGTACACTAACCTGGAGCCGGTTAAAGCAACACACCTCGATAGCTGTAGCGGCAAACGAGATCTGGGGTAATACCGCCTAGCATTGTGGGATATAAGGGGAGCCTCGAGCCGGTGGAACCAACTCTCGAGCTTTTAGAGTGGCCGAGTCGGAGCCGAGGTCCGCTCCGAACCCATCCAGCAAGAATGAAGGCGAGATAGACAACTTAACATTGCGGCATAGAAAAAGGAGTTATGTACTCACCATAGCGTTCCATGTATGTAGTCCATCTCGCCGAACATTATTACATGTGGGTTCGGAGCTGATCCTCGGCTCCGACTCGGCCGCTTAGAAAGCCAGAAAACGTCTGATTGGCTCGTGGCTAATAGGTAACCCATGATGCATGCGCCCATTCCCTAGACCTTGTTTGCTACTAGTCTACCAGAATCAGATATGAAAAAAAAGGAACAAAGGTCCGGAAGAATAAACTGTAATAAAAGGAGCCCTTGTGGCAAAAAAACACTGTAGAAAGGGAAAAAACTGTCTCCAGATCCTCCAGGAAGGGGGCTGGTAGGTGGGTTCATAATAATGCTCGGCGAGATGGACTACATACATGGAACGTTATGGTGAGTACATAACTTCTTTATGTTATGTAGTCTTATCTCGCCTACATTATTACATGTGGGACAGCGTCCCTAGCATCTTGAATGGGTGGCTCACTGGAAGATACTCCTGAGTACCGTGGAACCAAATGAAGCTCTACCCCTGGAAGTTAAATCTAGTTTATAATGGGAAATGAAGGTATGAGGGGTAGCCCATGTTGCTGCTGCACAAATACTATCAATAGGTGTCCTGGCTTGGAAAGTAGCAGAAGTAGAGAAGGACCTGGTGGAATGCACTTTAACTTTAAAGGGTAACTCCTTTCCTTGAGAACTGTAAATAAAGGAAATACAACTAGAGATCCAGTTCGAAAGTGTAACCTTGGAAACTGGCAAGCCCATTCTCGCCTCAGCGAAAGAAATAAACAGCTGTTCTGATTTTCTAAATTCTTTGGTCTGGTGGATATAGATTCGTAGTTGCCTGTGTACATTCAATTGGTGGAATGTATACTCTGCTTTATTGAAGTGATTAGGGAAGAACACTGGCAATTCAATTGTTTGGTTTAAGTGAAATTGAGATCAGAATTTAGGAATAAAAGAAGGGTTGGTCCGGAGAGAGACTCTATTCTTTGTGAAAAATTAAGTATGGAGGTTTAAACGGACAGAGCCTGTAATTCAGAAACTCGCCTGGCTGAGGTTATTGCTACCAGAAAAAGAGTCTTCCAAGACAAAAACTTCAACTGACAACTATGGGCTGGTTCAAAGGGTGGAAGAGTAAAGTCTAGACAGAACTAGATTCAGGTCCCAAGGTGGAATGAGGTCTTGTACAGGAGGTCTTAACATCATGGAACCCTTAAGAAGGGATTTGCACAGTTTGTGAGACATAAGAGTGGAATCATTAATTCCCATATGAAAATTAGATATTGCTGCTAGTTGAACTCAGAGTGTAGCAGCCGCTGAACCTTGGTGAAAGAGTTCAGAAGGAAACTCTAGAACAATAGTAATGGGAGCTGTAAATGGATCAACTTCTCTATTGTGTGCCCATATGGAAAATCTCTTCCATTTACTATGATACAATTTTCTGGTTGAAGGCTTGTGAGAAGAGGTAATAATATGAGTTACAGCTGGAGACAAATCATGAAGCCTAACTAGTGATGGAACTGGAGCAGCCATGCTATCAGTTTGAGAGTGCGGAGACTGGGGTGAAGAGAACCTGACGTGTGTCAGGAGGTCTGGCACTGGGTCCAGGGTCCATGGGCAGTCCAATAGGTGAGGCCCGAGGAAAGGGAACCAAATCTGACGAGGCCAGTAAGGGGTGATGAGGATCATCATGCTTCCCAATAGATTTACTTTCTGTATGACCTTGGGGATGAGTGGAAAAGGAGGAAAAGCATAAAGGAGTCCCGGGGGCCAATCGTGGACTAGTTCATCTCCTGGAGACTCCCCCAGAGGGGGGATGAAAGAGATAAAGGTGCTGCATTTGATGTTGATGGGACTGGCAAAGAGGTTGCAGCAGGGTTGTCCCCACTTGTGAAAGATCATACTGGCTATTTTCTGGTTCAAGGACCATTCGTGAGGTAACAAAATTGCCCTGCTTAGCTTGTCCGTTATTACGTTGGAGGTCCCCGGGATGTACGTTGCAATGAGAAAGCGTTTTGAAGAAATCGCCCAATCCCAAACTCGCATGACCTTTTGACATAAGGGGTAAGATCTGGTTGCCCCTTGTTTGTTTAAATACCAGACAACCGACATGTTGTCGGTCTGGATAGCTATCGTACCTAGAGGGAGAAAGTCGTGAAGTGCTTGCAACGCTAGAAGCACCGCCCTCATCTCTAGGACACTGATATGCAGATGGGCCTCCTGCCTTGGACAGTCCTGCCAAGATAATGCCCCCCCCACCACCCTATCTGAGAGGCATCCGTGGTCACAGTGGCAACGGGTTGGTGCGGTACAAAGTGAGTCCCTGTGGTAAGATGACCTGGTTGAATCCACCAGCGTAGGTCCTTTTTGCAAAAATTTGTAATCAGGATCTGATGATGTAGAGGCAACTGCTGAAATGACCACTGGGAAGACAGAAGCCATTGGAGTATTCTCATATGTAGTCTTGCTAAAGGTACCAAGGTTTTGGTTGATGCCATAGTCCCGAGAAGCTGCAGCACCACCTTTGCTTTGATTCTTTGAAGGGGAAGTATTCTGTAAATTTGTTGAACACGATTCTGTACTCTGTCTGTAGGTAGTCTGGTTGTCATCTCGACCGTGTCTATGTTTGCTCCTATAAAAGTTATAGACTGAGTGGTCAAAAAAGAGGATTTTTCCCAGTTTATCGAGATTCCCAACTGGGAACAGAGCTTGATTGTGGAATCTCTCGACTGAATTAAACGATGTCTGGTGGTGGCGGTCAGGAGCCAATCATCCAGGTATGGAAAGACTTGGATTCCCTGACGCCGCAAATCAGCTGTGACTACTGCCATGCACTTGGTGAACACCCAGGGGGCTGTGGTGAGACCAAAGGGCAGCGCCTGAAACTGGTAATGACTGGCTCCCAGCCGGAAGCATAGGTAGCTCCTTGATGCTTTGTCCATCATTTTATGGTAGTAGGCATCCTGGAGATCTAATGAGCACATCCAGCTGTCTCTCCCCAACAAAGGGAGTATGGATTGTAGAGTGACCATTCAGAACTTGGACTTCTTTACATGCTTGTTTAACCTGCTGAGGTCTAGGATGGATCTCCAGTCCCCTGTTCTTTTTAGAACTAAAAAGAACCTGGAGTATGTTCCGAATCCGGTCTGGTCTGTTGGGACCTTTTGGATGGCTCTTTTTAATAGCAGCTTTTCTATCTCTATAGCCGCTTGATCACTGATTGGGTGGTACATCTGGGATCCTTTTAGGAGGGCGTGGTGTATGGGAAAAGGGTATAGAGTAACCTCTGGTAATGATGTCTTGTACCCACTTGTCTCGAGTGAAATTTAGCCAGGGTTCTGGGTACAAGGACAGGCGACCCCTGACCAGCTCCAGAGATGCACAGTCAGGTTCCACATCAGGAACGATTGAAGAGAACTAAAACAACACACTCACTCAACAAGAGAGGAACTAGAGCCTCAAACTTAAACAGATCTAGCCCTATTTCTCACAACAAACAACCAAGGGAAGTTTTACTATGTTCTCTAACTTAAACAAACCTAGTGTAAAGGAAAGAGGAACAGGCTAATACCTCTAAGTAAAACGGTTTAGTCAAATACACACACTCACCGGAACACACACAAAAAAGGCCAACAGGCCCAAAATTTTATAGCAGAAAAGTCAAATCCAGGAAAAAGTCAAGTCCAGTTAAAGTGACACAATCGGTTATCACAATAAGAAAAGCACTTCACAAGAAGTTAAAAACTTCTAACAAGCAGAATAATAAAGAACTAAATCACTTAGCCACGGCCAACCAAAAGAAGCTTCCGACTGAAGATGTGGCAAACGAGATCTGGAGGAATGTGTGCATGCATCATGGGACACATTAGCCACGAGCCAGTCAGACGTTTTCAGGCTTTCTAAGTGGCTGAGTCAGAGCCAAGGATCGGCTCCGAACCCACATGTAATAATGGAGGTGTGATAGGACTACATAACATCATGAATTTATGTACAGGGTTACTGAAGTTGTTCATAAGAGTGTAAGGGGTGGTGACATCAATAATACAACAGAGGTTAAAGAATATGAATGGATTGTTTGTTTAAAGACTGACAGCAATCCTATCATAAATGCTGCTGTCAGCCTGAAACCTATTTTTGAAGTCAAAACAAATGTCTCCGAAATACTTTTTTATACAATATTTTTTACATATTATATATTTCTCACACAATCATTTTTTTACATACCATATCTCCATATTACATTTAATTTATGATATATTATAATGTTTTTAAAATGTGTTATTTATAACACCGGTTAATTATTATTAATTTTCAATTAGAAGGCGGTGTCATGTGATTTTGTTAATTTTATTATTTAATGAAGTCATGTTAACCTACTTCTTTTCCACACTGATGAAGGGTACTTCCCGAAAGCTTTGTGTTTAATTAATTGTATGACTGGGTCTCTAAGTCCGCTATTTTTTTTTAATCCATTTCCACTTGAAGGCAGAAGCTCCTTACAACATCACACCATTGCCACCTTCAATAAGTAAAGGGCAGGGTACAAGAAATTTGTCAAGAGTGCACTGCAATGAAGACATTACCATCATGTTTGATTTACTTTTCATTTTGAGAAAGTTACATACTACTGCGATTGCATGGAATGCCATGGTGGGAATAAGAAGAATATGTTATTTCACTGTTAATGCCCAAACAGAAAAGTCGCAAATGCTTAACTAAATCAGCAAGAACTACAAAATAAAAGAACTACAGATTGGACAGTAATGGTAATCATTTGAGCATCACTGCTCTTGACATTTATATTAAAGAACAGATGCCACAGATGTTACATTTATTTTTCAATGAAGACCTTACCTGTATAATGTTATGTTTCTGTTAGGATTCTGGGATGCACTCTCTTCTATAGCAATCTGTTTGTACCTAAGAGTAATAACATGTCGGTAACAACATTGCTTTTACAAATATAAGATACAACCTGTTTTGCAGGATAAGTTGTTAGAAAAGCAATCAGTAGAAGGCTGTCTGCAAATGTGCATTTCATCATTCAAACTAAATTTTAACTGTCAATTTTAGTCAGCTGTTCTATGAAACATTTTGTGTGTGGACAAGCTAGATTTTTACTAAGGTTTACACTTTTTTAATTTCTATGATAAAATAATGGTGATTAAAACATTCACTAAAAGCAATTGCTTGTTGTGTACTTCAAGTACTTTACCACAAATCAATCAATTGAAAATGCAACATATTTGTTTTTCAGAGCAAACGAACAGCAGCAAAATAGTGATTAAAGATATACTCAACAAGTGATACACCACTTCGTGTCGAATGAAAAAAATATCAAAGAAAGCAAAATTACTGCCTGCTACCCATTAATTATGTGAAACATAACATTATGAATGCAGTGAAGGATTACCAGTATACTTATCTGCCTCATACTTTCTCATTTTAGAGACCCATCATCTTCAACCACTTGTAGTGAAGTTCCACTCCAGTGCAGGCCAATATTTTTATTTCTACTAAAACAATTTAGAAATCACCTTTCCCCATGTGTCAATATGGTAATAAGAGAAGATAAATTACTTTACAGAGTCCATAGAATGTACATTCCACAACTATATTTTGCTTTTTGTGTACTATAACCACTATTTCAAAGTATTCTGGGTCATTATAAATAATGTTAAAATTATTCTCAATAACCCCTGACCTATCTAAGCCCAGTACATTAACAGCAGCCAAGGGGTACATTTTTAAATATCCAAAGAAGTATGCCATTATTGTTCTGGGTACTTTTTTCTATCTCTACTGCTAATACCATCTCTGAAACCTGTAATTTCAGTTAATATCACAACACTGTCATGACCAACTAGTTACCTTACTAGCGTGTGAAAATGTTTGCCAGTGCTTCCTATGACTGCTTGATTAACATACAGTTCTCACATAGCTGACCAGAGGACTGATTAGTAGACTTAAATAAAAAAAAAAAATTTAAGCTTAACCCAGCAAAAGCAAACTTGTTGCATACAATTTTTGTACTGCAAAACAAAGCTTTTACAGTAGAATGAGTCTAGTCTGCTTAACACAAAATGCCTTCACAAATGTGGCCCAGCTTCATGAGACAGAGGGCTGAATTAAACTCCTAAAGAGACTCAGCTTAAAAAATCAGCACTTAATTTTCCAATCCAACTCTGGTCAGTTCACTCTAAACTTTGAAATCTGAGCATTTCGTGAACTAGCTTGTAGAACCTACTCTACTGTAGCTACTGTACCGACTAGAAAGCGCCCTTGTCTATAAGCAGTGGCTGTCCCATTAGCAAATTACTAACCACCGTTTCCTTGAACTGTCAATACAGAACTGGAATGAACAACAAAAGGCAGGTGCTTAACCAATGCACTTCCCAAACTATATTAAAAATGCAGTATCCGCAGAAGTAGCAGTGGATGAGAATATATACTCAAAAGAGATTTCCTTGAGGGGGGGTCTGAGATAATGACAAATTATGTTCTAGATATGTAAAAAAAATAAGACCTCCAGTACTAAGTCTGCTCATGTTCATAGGTTCATTGGTGTGTTCTAGGCTAATGGCCCTGAAGCCTTTACAAGCCTAGCCCATAGGATTACCCTAGCATCGTGCCACCCAACCTTAGTTCCCAGTGCCTCTGTCGAGCAGAGCCACTGGAGCGATCCCCGGGGTGAATTTTCTATTTCTCATCCACTCATCAAGATTTCTCTTGAAGAGGGCCAGTGAGGTGCTCTGTTTGACATGTATGGGAAGTCTATTCCATAGCATGGGCAGTCTCTGGGTTATGAACCTGTCCCTCCAGCATGTTCCATTGATTATGGTAATGAGGTTGAAGTCTATGGAGCATGTGGTGCAGAGGGATTGGGATTTCTTTAGATGTAGCATTTCTAATAGAGCTGGGTCAGACATGGCTTTGTAAGTCAAGCAGAGATTGCCTCTAAGTACGCGATATGAGACAGAGAATAGTTGGAGTTTTTTGAGTCTGTCCATACAGGACAAGTGTTTAAGGCCTAGGATCCTTTTAAGGTACTTTTGCAGCTCCTCCAGTTGTTGCAGGTGTCTAGTGAGATGCATGCCAAATGGGGCATTGTACTCGATGATTGGCCTAATGAGGGAAGAGTAGTGGGAGACAATGACCTCTTTCTTCCTGGATGCAAAACCCTTAGTAATGAGATGTGCCACATATAAGGACTTTCTGACCACAGTGGTAATGTGGTGGTCAAAACAGAGGTTGCTGTCAACCTGTGTTCCCAGATACTGTTCCAGAATGTGCATTGCTGTCAGAAAGCGACCAGTGGAGATCGCCCATTCCCAAACTCTCATAGCCTCATGACAAAGGGGGTAAGATCTGGTCCCTCCCTCTTTGTTGACATGCCAGACCACGGACATGTTGTCTGACTGAACTGTAATGTTTTCCAGAGGAAAAAAGGCATGAAGGGCCTGCAATCCCAAAAGGACAGCCCTCATCGCCAGAACGTTTATACGCAAACTGGTCTTGATAGGGGACCACAGGCCTTGGACTGTCCTGCCCGAACAATGCCCCCCCCCACCCAAGTTGAGAGGCATCCGTGGTCACTGTGGCTTGGACAGGGGCTGGAACAAAAGGTCATCCCTCCAGAATTTCCAGAGAATGCATCCACCAAAGAAGGGATGACCTGCAGACTTGACTGAGGTGTATTGGATGCGACAACAGAAGATACAACAGGAACCATTGCACCGTTAAGAGTCCACTGTAGTACTTGCATGTGTAATCGGGCACAGGGAAGAAGCATTCTGGTCACTCCCACAGAACCTAGGGCCCTCAAAACAGAGTCTGCCGAGGGAAGGTGAGAACGGTAGAGGAAGGTAACATGCATCCTTAGGTTTCGAACACTCTCCGTGGTCAGGAAGATTTTGGTCTGAAGTGTGTCAATCCGTGCCCCTATGTAGTCCATCACCTGGACAGGATTCAGAAGAGATCTGGATGCGTTGATTGTAATCCCTAAGTGGAGTGCAGGCTTTAGGAAATAATCCTGGTCCAGTAAAGTGGACGCTTGGTGGGAGCAGTAAGGAGCCAATCGTCCAGGTAAGGGTAGACCTGAATCCCCTGAAGCCTCAGGTGAGCCGCTACTACTGCCATCATTTTGGTGAACACCCTGGGGACTGCGGTGAGACCAAAGGGTAGGGCTCAAAATTGGTAATGATTGACTCCTAGCCGGAAGCGGAGGAACCTCCTGGAGCTTCTGTGCATCTTTATGTGATAGTAGGCATCCTGGAGGTCGAACGGGCACATCCAGTCTCTCTCTTGCAGGTACGGCATGATGGACTATAAGGTGACCATCCGGAACTTTTCTTTGGCAACTGACAGGTTTAGAGTAGATAGGTCCAGAATGGGCCTTCAGTCCCGTTTTCTTTGGCACCAAAAAGAACTTGGAGTAGATGCCCAATCCAGACCTATCTGGGGGGACAGGTTCGATGGCTCGTTTCTCTAGCAGCTTGGAAATTTCCAGTGCTGCTACCTCCCTTTGCGCAGGTGGTACATCCAGGAGGTGTTTGAGTGGTTTGGGAGGAACCGCAAACGGGATTGAGTATCCTCTGGAAATTATCTGAAGCACCCAATGGTCTGATGTTATGGACTCTCAATGCCATCAGGTGCAACAACAGGCAACCCCTGACTGCCTCTAGAGTAGAGTAGAGTAGTCGGGCAACCCCTCAGGGTTGCTGTGCAGGCCTATCCGAGAATGGTTGTCGAGACCCAAAATTCCTCGGACCTCCTCTGTCTCTTGGCCAGCGTCTATCCTGTCCCCCTCTGCCTCTAGGGGAAGAAGAGCCCAGTGTGTCCCAGGAATACTGAGACTTCCGGAACCACATCTCTTTTGCCCTCGCTGATTCCGGGAAAAGGATGTTTGAGTGTTCGAGAAGCGGATTACGATGGCAGACAGCGTCTTCCCATCTTTCTCACTCTGGACCAAGGTGTCTCAGACAGCCTTACCAAAAAGGGTAGAACCGTCATAAGGGGCATTCGCAAAAGACGCCTTGAAGGGTTCCATCAACTGACAATCTGAGCCAGGCATTACGCCTCATGGACATGCCGAACTCAGCTGCCCTAGCCGCTCCTTCAGTAGCATGTGAGAGGAGTCGCATGGATGTGTTGGAAACCGATGTCAAAGTAGCCATCCTCGTGGAGAACGTGTCTCTGTCCTTCTGCAACTTGGACTTTGGGGGAGACTCAGCCAGTTCCTTAAACAGGTCATGCTGTGGACTAGTAAAGTGGGCCAGACAGTTCAGCGCCCTGATGGAAAAGGTCGCTGATGCATAAACCCACTTCCCTAGGCGGTCCATCATCCTAGACTCTCGGTCAGGGGGATGAACTGAGGAACTCTTGGGCTAGTTCCTTTTTGGTGGCTGCTGCTACCACCATAGCATCTACAGGGGACCCTTTATTCCACATTATTGGTCTGTCTGAGGGGGGGGCTCAAAACTTTGTCTGGCCATTTGAGAATTGGTTCCATGGTGTCCGGCTCCTTCCAAGTCCGCGAGGTGACCAAGTCATCAGAGGATCTGTGGGAGGGGACAGCCAGGAAGTAGATGGGCCCGTGCCGAAAGCCTCCAGGAACACGAATTCATCCAAGGAAAGTTTTGGGGAGGACCAACCTCCCCACTGGCGTAGGATTTCCATGATGTCTCCAAAAGAGACATCCTCGGGAGGTGATCTAGGGGAACCTTGCCCATCATCCAAATCCAACTAATCCATAGTCGCACCAGGGGCTCCAATATTATAGACCTGGTCATTACCAACATGGGAAATAGATGCGCCACACCTATGGTCACCCCCTCGTTAGTCAGGTCTGACCATAAGCTAATCACCCTTAACATCCACATCCCACCCCCACCCCCCAGTAAGGAAACCTCCATAAAAAACTTCTCCAAAGCCAACTTCATGCTACTAAAGTCAGAAGTGACAAACGTCATGACACCCATGCAGACGGGAACTGAAAGTTCAACTGCTAAATCCTACACTAAGGCACTGTATGAGCACATCCACTCATGCATGAATCGTGCCATCCCAAATAGAACCAAGATGCTCTCATCCAAAAAAAGTAAGCCAATCTGGTGGTCCCCTGCCATAAACAAACTTTACAACAAGAGGAAGAAACTGTACACACCAACAAAGCAGCGCTGAGCAAAGAGCCTCTACAGATCCAATGAATTTAAAAAGTCCAAAAACAAAAGAGGCTCACCTTGACCACTTAAAGTACAAAAAACTCTAATACTGCAGCAAAGTAAGCGCTTTCACATTACAAGAATGCTTCTTCAGACTTGAAGTCTGAAGAAGCATTCTTGTAACGTGAAAGCACTTACTTTGCTGCAGTAAAGAGTTTTTTGTACTTTAAGTGGTCGTGGTGAGCCTCTTTTGTTTTTGGACTTTTTAAATTCAAGAGGAAGAAACTGTTGCAGAAAAGAGGAAAATCCCAGGATGCAAAAAAATCCTTACCAGCCTCAGTAAGAAACTGAGATCCCTCATAAAATCCTCCAAAGCTAGTTACGAAAATAAAATTGCTAAAGATTCCAAAGACAACCACAAGGCATTCTATAACTATGTCAAGAATCTAAATGGCAATGCTCAGATCTGCTCTGAGCTAAAATGGAATGGCATTAAATATACTGATCCCAAGGATATTGCCAATATCCTGGCAGATCGATTCAGTGCCAACTTCACCCCCCTCTCACCCCCTAAATGGCCCATCTCAATACCAGAAGATTGCCAAATTCCGGTAATAATGTCCACAAAGGTAAAAAACGCACTCTCCAAAGCTAAGAATACAGCATCCATGGGACCAGATGAGATCCCAGGCTGTGTACTACATGAACTACAATATGAACTGGCACCTCACCTAACTGTCATGTTTAATCATAGCCTCACCTCAGGTTTCGTGCCCACTGAGAGCTACAGTTATCCTACTCAACAAGGGGGATCTACCTTGGATCCCGGAAACTACAGTCCCATCAGTCTGACGAGCCTGATCTGCAAGGCCATGGAGAGTATTATCATGGAACTTATAAACAAAGACATTGGCAACCTTCAAACACTGGACCCCACCAAGTTTGGGTTCGTGAAGGGCCGATCTTGTCTCCTGAACCTGATTAACTTCTTCGAATCAGTCTCCAGAGCCATGGACAAGGGTAAGGTGGTCCACCCAGCCTATCTAGACCTTGCCAAGGCCTTTGGCACCATCCCCCACTCTGAAATCATAGATAAACTTACTAAGCTGGGCATTAATCCCTGTGTCATCCAATGGGTTGCTAACTGGCTTACTGATAGAACCCACACTGTAAAAGTAGACGACTCCAAATCCAGCTCCAGACAAGTGCCAAGTGGAGTACCTCAGGGTTCAGTCCTGGGACTGCTCTTGTTTGGCATCTACTTCTCTGAAGTACAGGCCAACAATAAAGGACTCTGGCTAACAAAGTTCGCAGATGATTGCAAACTGGGAGCCATTATTGAATCCCCAAATGATGTGGATACTCTACAAAAGGGCCTTACAGAAATAGATGCTTGGTGCCAGAGTCATGGGCTCAAGCTCAATGCCAAGAAATGTATAGTTATCCCCTTTGGGGAAAGATGTACCCATGAATTACCATATAGGTGGCAGTACACTAAACACCGAAAGTGTGATAACAGACTTAGAGACACAGGTGGACAGTGGTCTCACCTTCGATAACCACATTGCCACAGCAGTCAGGAAATCCTTCTATGTGGCACACCTCATCACGAAGGGCTTTTCATCCAGAAAAAAGGAGGTCATTGTCCCACTGTACTCATCCCTCATTAGACCCATTATAGAATACAACACCCCGTTTGGTACGTACCTCTCAAGACATCTGCAACAACTGGAAAGGCTGCAGAAATACCTCACTAAAAGAATCACAGGCCTAAAGCAGATGCCCTATGCTGACCGCCTTTAAAAACTCCAGCTATACTCCGTCACATATCGTCTACTCAGAGGCGATCTCTGCTTAACATACAAGGCCATGTCAAACCCAGAGCTGTTAGACATGCTCCACTTAAAGAAATCCCAATCCCTCAGAGCCACATGCTCCAGGGATCTAAACCTTGTCATCACAATAAACAAAACATGCTGGAGGGATAGGTTCCTGACCCAGAGGCACCCCAGACTCTGGAATAGATTGCCCATACATGTCAAGCAGAGTGCCTCTTTGGCCCTCTTTAAAAGGAACCTTGATGATTGGATGGGAGAAAGGAAATTCACCCCGGGGATCACGTCAGTCGCCCTGCTAGACAGGGGTCCAGGGAAGTAAATAGTGTGGGAAGAAATAGCCAGGGAATTGTTATGGCTATGCTTGTATAGGCTTTAGGGCTGATAGCCTAGTACCAACCTATGAACCATTTCCTCGGTGAGGGACTCGGGGGAGTCCAAGTGCCTCCTCTTGCACGTATGCTTGCGAGGTACGTCTCCAGTGGGGCTCTCCGGGGGGGAACTCGTAAAGCCACTTGTTCCTCAGGGGGAACCACCTGGGGCTCCTCAAGCATGGGCTGTCCCCTCAGGTAAAATGATGGGATTCGCACACAAAGCAGAGAGAGTCGGAGCAAAGTCCGAAGAAATAGTCAAGGGCCAAGATCCAGTGGAGAGAGCCCTTTCTACCACGTCGAATGCCGAGGGAGAATGAGCTTCCTGGGCCGTAAGGAAACTGCTCTCCCTGGATCCGAAGCAAGAATCGGAGCCAGGCCCGAAGTTGATGGAGCTCTGGGGGGCTTGGCCCGACAACGTCAGAGCCAATGGAAAAAGTTCCAGTCCCTCGGATCAGACACCCAGGCTCCGGCTCCGAGAGCCACTCAGATCCGAACTGGTTGGATTCAACATGCTCCAGGCACCTGCTGGTGTCGAGCAGACAGGTACCGTCATCGCTGACCCCCTGACTAAGGCCATCCTCGGATCCATGTCCCAGAGGTTGGATCTAAGAAGGAGAAATTGGAGTGAAGAAAAGAAGCGAGCCCCTCCAGAGGGAGAGGGGGTTGGCAAGATTCCCATTAGGATTTGTGTGTGAATGAACCTCTGCATCATTTTATCCATGTCTACCTCAGAAAGGTTGCGGGTGGACCAAGATGAGACCACGGACACCAACCTGGTGGGTCGAGGAACAGAGGCCCTAGATGATGGTCGTGGCTCCTTCGGCTCAAGGGGAAAATCTGGGAGATCGGAGCCAAGGGGAGTCACGGTGCCTAGACTGACTCTTGGCAAGAGTTCCTGACAGAGCTGAAAAGTCCAGGGACCTCTTTCCCTTCTCTGACCGGTGCTCTCTCTCCTTCTCTCTACCTTTTCTGTGCTCCGCTTCCGCAGGCTTAGAAGTGGGAGGGTGAGTCCCAGCCTGGAAGGGAGGAGAAGGAAGGACAAGAGAGGAAGGAGAGGTGGCCACAACAACCGCTGTGACTGAAGCAGAAGAGGAGGCAGCCTCCTCCGTATCAGTTAGAAGGCCTTTCAAGGCTAACTTGGCCCGTCTATCCCTTAATGGCACACAGGTTGAAACCTACACAAATAGCACAATCAGTACTCAAATGGGTTACACCCAAACACATCACGCAAACAGTGTGGCCATCAGTGGGTGACAATTTGTGGCCACACTCAGTGCACCTCTAAGACTGGCTTAGGATCAGCCATGTCCCAACTCAAAGATTTTTAGAAAAATCTAAAACATAATATAGAGACAAAAACTATTTCTCTAAACACACCCACTCACCACACACTCAGATAGCACACAGAACACTGAGGGGGGAGGGGAAGACAAGTATACACTAAACTAACTAACTACCTAAAACTACACAAAAAGCCTAAAACTGGATGCACCAGCGAAGGGAGGAAGAGAGGGAACCTACACTGACAAAACTACACTCAAAAAACACTAAAATACCAAAACAACCCAACTCACAGACTCAGAGCTCAGAATCACGATGCTTATGGCTAGCTGGGGCAAATGAGATCTGGGGGATGGAAGGTATTGGAGGTGTATTATGTTGTAGGTATTGGAGGTGTATTATGGGTAAGGAGAGGAGCCTGGTGCTCGGAGCAGATGCTAGTGAAATTGCCGGCTTGGATCCGATATGGATCCGGTACCCACAGGTTGAAGATCAAATGAAGTACACTACTTCAGATCCAGGTTTTTCCCAAAGGGGATGACGACACATTTTTTGGCATTGAGCTTAAGGACATGGTTCTGACACCAGTTGTTGGTCGGTGAGGCCTTTCTGTAGGATGTCAACATCGCTTGATGAGTTAATAATAGCTCCCAACTTGCAATCGTCTGTGAACTTTGTCAGCCAGAGACCCTGCATGTTGGCCTGGACTTCAGAGAAGTAGATACCAAACAGGAGAGGACCCAGGACCGAACCCTGTGGGACTCCAATCGTGATTGGTCAGCAGTCTGACTTTGTGTCAGCTACTTTCACACTGTGGGTTCTACCTGTGAACCAGTTTGCAACCGACCTAGTGATATAGGGGTTGATACCTAGCTTAGTGAGTTTTTCTATGATTCCTGAGTGAGGAATGGTATCAAAGGCCTTGGCCTGATCAAGGTAGGCTGTATGAACCACCATGCCTTCATCCACACCTCTGGTTACTGACTCACAGAATTCGACCAAGTTGAGCAGGCGTGATCTACCCTTCACAAAACCAAACTGAGTGGGATCCAGAGTTTGGAGATTCCCTATATCCTTATTTATTAGGTCCATGATGATTCTTTCCATAGCTTTGCATATCAGACTCGTCAGGCTTATGGGGCAATAGTTCCCAGGGTCTGTATTTGCTCCTCCTTTGTGGAGTGGGATGACTATAGCAGTGCGCCATTCTGTAGGAACAAAGCCTGAGGTGAGGCTGTGATTGAACAGGGCACACAGGGATATTGTAAGGTCCCATAGAAGCTGCATTCTTGGCCTTGGACAGTGCTGTTTTAACCTGTGCACCAGTAATACTGGGTGCCTGGCAATCTACTGGTATTGTGATTGGTCCTCTGGGGGAGGGTTGGCACTGAATCTGTCAGCCAGTATATTGGCAATATCTGTTGGCACTGTACAGGAGGCACCACTGTGCAGTAGCTCAGAGCAAATCTGGGTATTGCCGTGGAGATTCCTTACATAAATATAAAAGTCCTTGTGGTTGTCTTTACTATCTGCTACAATTCTGTTTTCATAGCTAGCTTTGGAGGATTTGATGAGGGATCTCACCTTTTTGTTGAGGCTGATAAGGGAGTTTTTCCAGTCTTGGGTCTTCACCTTATTCTACATCAGTTTCCATCTGTTGTAGAGTTTGTCTATGGCAGGGGAACACCAGATTGGCTTCCTTTTTTGGAGGAGAGTGTCTTGGTTCTATTGGGTATGACGAGATCCATGCATTTGTGTGCGTGTTTGTACAGTGCATTGGTGTATGATTCGGTGGTCATTCCACTATTCTCTATTTGCATGGGTGCCGTAAAGTTAGCCACCTCTGTTTTTAGGAGCCCAAAGTTAGCTTTGGAGAAGTTTTTTACGGTGGTTTCTTTGCGGGGGGGGGGAGCTATCCAAGATGATTAGTTTGTGGTCGGATCTAACCAGGGAGGAGTTGACCACTGGTGTAGAGCACCAGTCACCCATGTTGGTAATGACCAGGTCAAGGATATTGCTACCTCTAGTGGGGGTAAGAACGAGCTGGTCCAAGACACTGGAATTAATGAATTCCAGGAAACATTGGGCAAGTGTATTGGTACAGGAGTAGCTTTCTCAGTTAATGGAGGGGTAGTTGAAGTTGCCCAGTATGAGGGTGTTAGATTGGACCCTAATATTTTCCAGGGTGCTTAGGAACGTGGAGTGCGAGTCTTGCGACATGGTTGGGGACCTATAGCAGGCTATGACCTGAATCGCTGTCTTACCCAATGCTAGCTGCACCTGAAGTATCTCAGATGTGTTATGTTGGGCTACCAGTGTGGAGGTGTGGGCATCCTTTATGAATATGGAAACATCACCTTTGGCACTTCAGTCCAACTTCTGGGGCCGAAAGATGTGGAAGGAGTTGTAGCCTGGTAGTGCAGGGGTGCTTTCTGCTGCCTTGAACCAGGTTTCTGTTACGGCACAAATGTCGATATTCTCCATTTTAAGGAGTGCTTCAAGCGGGTGCGTTTAGAGATTTAGACTTCTAGCATTGAGCAGCATGACCCTCAGATTGCATTTGTTTGTAGCTGTTACGACGCTAATTTGGTCTTTGGAACACTGCCTAAAAAAGGCACTATAGGGGTGGCAAGAACCTTGGCCAGTATCCGGAAGCCCAGGGGTGACAGATGCAGGCCATCTCTGGCAAAACATCAAGGTCTGTCAATCATGTCATCCCAGGCAGACAGTTACTGGATCCCCTTAGAATGACACCAGAAATTTAGCCGATTGTTGAAATCAATCATTTTCTGTTTGCACTGTGGTATCATTCTGGGTGATGGTAGGATGCTGTATTTTTACATGCAAGCAAAAAATATATATGCAACTTGTGTGTGTCATATGGGTCAAGTGTTGTTACGGCTTTTCAAAATATGTAAATAACCAAGAAAAAAGAAAATAAACTAATGCATTATAATGTCTTGAAAGAGCAAAACCCAATAAACCAAGTGTTAACTCTACTGCTGTCTCAGTATATGTGTCCTCATTCCTCATGGCTACAGCAAGATAAGATGCACATGTACCTGTAAATGCTAATGAGCCAGCTAAAGAATGTAGCAGGTCATGTAGTACAGGTTTCCCCTACAGAGTTACTGTGAAAACAGACCTTATGGAACTAGAACAGCTTACTTAGTGCCTCTTCAGATTTTTCACCATTCAGGTAAATGTTGGCATTAAACCCTCTCTCTCTTTGTGGAAGACACTCGATTTGAATAAATTATGACTGAATTGCACAAGATTAATTCCACCTCTTCTGTTTATATTGCTCATTTGGATAAAGGGCAAGACATGAAAAGAGCTTGCCTGCACATTCAGATCAGTTATCAAGAGATGAAGGGAGGATTTAAGGATATTTCACACAGGGGTTCCTCAAAAACACAGACTGAACCCTTGGAAGAAAAATAAACAGACACAGAGGACATATAAATCAGCAGGTACTGGAATTCCTAAATGGGAAGAAGGTACTAGATGTGTGGAATACATTACTGAAAAGCTATCTGAATGGGCGGGAATACCTTCCAAAGAAATTTTTATAGAGAGAATTCTCTCAAGATGTATTACAGATTGCTGGACTTTTTCTTCATGACTTTTCATTTTTGCTTTTTTTTTGTCAGATTAGCTGTACCATTTTAGATCATCCAAAAAAAGCAGATATGATATCATTTGACAGTATTGTTTTCCTAAAGTCAGCCTAATTTACTAAGTAAACAACTTAAAGGATTGAGGGTAAAGCAAAAAAGTAATGGTGAAAGAATCAGCCAGGAGTATTCCCTGATCAGTTCTTGTATTCTGGATATTAATTTTAATTTTTCATGGTTCAACTGTAATGTGGGTTAACAAGCCTTAATATGCATTTTATATTGGCAAGCGGGTAGTGGTTGAGATTTAATTTAGAAAAAAATGCCAGTTTATGTTGTTTGGTGAGATAATCCAAGGAAAACAGGAAGCAACACTCTTCTGAGACAAGTTAGTTTATGAAAGTACAGTTGTGTAAAATCTTACCATAACAGTCAATGTGTTTCTCTTCACTGTCGCAGTATTCATAAATGAAGGGATCTCTTGCCAAGGATACCCCAACATCCAGCCAGTATAGCAAAGCCTTCAGTACTTACATGTGCCATAAGTCAGACATATGCTCCCCGCACAAGGTGTATGGCATAAAGGTGACATACAGATGCACACACTCAGAACTGGAAAAGTCCCAGGAGGAATAGAATAACCCTAGTGACAAAGGAGAACATATGTATCCAGAAGGAGAAAAGGAATAAAGAGCACCACAGCCAGGAGAGCAAGAAGAAAAGGCTAGAGCAGAGGGGACAGGCAGGAGGGAGTGAATGACAAAATCTCAACTGTCTAGGCACGTCCAAACATTGCAGAAAGTATTCATCCTTGTTGGGAAAACACACAGGAAGGTGAATGGAGCTATTGAGATTACTCTATGATGCTTCACTGGGTAAAAAAGGATTTATACAGACAGAAACCCTATCTGTGTGGGGGAAAACAAACATGGAGGAGAGAAGTCAAGAGCTTGTGACTTCAAAACACTACTTTCTGAAGTAACAGCCACCAAAAACGAGGTCTTCCAAGATAACAACTTCAAGTCTGACATAGCCAAAGGTACGAAGAGAGGGACTGCAAAGACTTACAATACAAAAGGTAAATCATGGAGTGACTGGAGCCCAAACTGGGGGATGCAACAAAAAGGTCCCTTTGAGAAAATCCTTGGAAATCTTGAAAGCTGACATGAAAGTTATAATTAGCTGCCAACTGCACCTTAACTGAGTAAAACTAGAGCCTGAATGAAACAACTCGGCAAGATAATCTAAAACGACCTCTAAAGGAGAAAAACGTGATAAAATCCTCGAGATTCTGGCCACAGTGCAAAACGTCTCCACTTAGTGAAATATACCTTCCTAATGGAACGTGTTTGAGACAAATACAAGATAATGTACTATGTTATGAGAAAGCTTGAGATTCCTGGCCATCAAGGGAAGTGGAGAAACCATGCTGTTATACTGAGGGGACTGTAGATTGAGAGGAACCAGGCCCACTGGATAAAAAATGAGATCTGGAATGGGATATACAAACCAAAAGCCAAGGCCATAGGAAGGGGGACCATACCTGATGAGGCTAGAAGGATGTTATGAGGATCAGTGTTGCTCTGCATCAGGCTGCCTTCTGGAAAATTTTCACAATCAGAGAAACCAGGGGATAAGCATACAGGAGTCCTGGGGACCATGCATAGAGCACAGAATCTATGGGTGACTACCCCTGAGGAGGCACTAAGGCATAATAGTGATAGAGAAGCAATCAGGTCACAACATGGTGTACACCAGCACCGGAAGATCAGAGCTGCTACTTTTGGATTTAGAGACCACTCGTGAGGGAGCACAATGTTCCTGCTCAGGCTGTCAACCAGAATGTTGGACTTCTCCATGATGTGCGCTGCAACCAGAAACAGCAAAGATGACATCACCTATTGCCAAACTCTCATGGCCTCTCGACAAAAAGGATAAAAATGTGCTCTCCCTTGCTTGTTGAGATACCAAGCAATCGACATATTGTCCATCTGTACTGAAATCGCACAGCTGGGAAGAGCATCCTGGAAGGCATGTAATGTATAGAGAACAGCCCTCATTTCCAGAGCACTGATGTGATGGTCAGCCTCTGCAAAAGACCAAGACCCAGAATTAGCTACACAGAATTTGAACCTCAGAGAGAAGACTTAAGATGGACTACCTGAATTTTGATTACAGTTTGATAATGTAAAATACAGTTTTGTAAAATCTTACCATTACAGCAGATGTCTTTTTTTTTTCCATTGCTGCAGTACTCATCACCCATAGAATCATATGCCAAGGACAACCAAACATCCGGCCAGTATACTAAAGCCTTCATTACCTGGGAGCATCATATGTCAGATGTATGCTCCTCTCACAAGCCAGAAGTGTTGTACATCAGATGTATGCTTCTCCAAAAAGCCTAGGGCATAGTGGTGACATACATATGCTCTCATCCCAAAACTGCAATGCTCCAGGAGAACCAGGACCCAGACTATAAAAAAGAACATGTACACCTAGAAATAGGAAAGCAAGAAGGAGAAGAACCTCTTGACCCAAAAGAAAACACCACCCATGGTAAAACAGGAAAAGAAATGGGGATAGGAGGGAGGAAACAAATACTCATCAGTGAAAAGGACATACACTGTAATGGTACAATTTTAAATAATTGTACAATGTGCTTCCATATCACCTTTGCAGTATTCATCACCTGTGGGAGAGTACAAAAGCTACTGAGAAGGTAGAGAAGAGAAAGGTAAGGAGGAGCCCTCCACAAACCCATGAAGGATAGCCTTGACAAATCCTGCCCTGGCTCTGGAAATGACATCCACTTTGTAATGCTTTGTGAATGTGTGAACAGAAGACCAAGTAGCAGCTTCACAGATGGAGTTGGTATCCATTCCATTGAAGAAAGCTCCCTAGGAAGCCACTGCCCTAGTAGAATGAGCCAGAATGGAAGGAGACAACTATTTGCCCTGACAAGTATAAATAAAAGAAATGGTCTTGGAAATACAGGGGGAGAGAATTTACTTAGAAACTGCCAAACCCAATGTCCAGGTATGAAAAGAAACAAAAAGTTGATCAGATTTATGAAAGGCCTTCATTTTATCTAAATAATATCTGAACTCTCTATGCAAGTCCAAGGTAAAAAGAACCTCCTCACTAGCAGACTATGAAGAAAGGAAAAAGGAAGGAAGCTTGACAGACTGATTAATGAACAGGTCATTAACCACCTTGGGCATAAAGAAGGATTCATACTGAGAGACACCCTGTCTCTATGAAAAACCAAAAGAGGAGAGAGAGAGTCATAAAGGCCTGGAGTTCAGAAACTCTTCTGGTGGAGGTTAAAGCAATCAGAAAAACAGATTTCTAGGTGCAATGTTGCAAAGAAGCAAAAGCAGTAGGCTCGAAAAGAGCCTGGGCCATTTTTTCAAGGACAAAATTAAGATCCCAAGAGGGAGGAATAGGCTTCCTTAGTGGTCTGATATGAAGGACGCCTTTTAAAAATTGCTTGACTTTAAATCTAGAAGCTACTGGAGGATTCAGTGGCAGACAGAGAGAAATTGCTGACACATGAGCTTTCATTGAAAAATATGCTAAGCCAGCATGTAGCAGTTTACACAGTCAGGAAAGAACCAAGAGGACCCCCAACACCAGACAGACAATCTCTTCCACTTACACATACATGATTTTCTAGTATATGATTTCCTGGCCTCTTGCAGGACCCTAAGCATGTCATCAGAAAGGATTCAAAACCCTATAAGACAAGTGAGGGTGGAAGAGAGATGCACTGTCATGTCTAAGAACATCCATGCAGTGAGGTAACTTGTGATGATTGCCCTAGGCTAGATGGAATAAGCACGGAACACAGTGCTGTCTGGGCCAAAAGGGAGTCACCAACAAGATGTTTTAGAGTGCCTTTCTTGATCTTATGTAGGACCTTGGCTATAAGAGGAAGGAAAGGAAAGGCATAAAGGAACATTCCCTTGCAAGAGAAAGACATGGTGTCCACTTTCCAAGTCAAAGGCCTTTGGAGTCTGGAACAGAATTGAGGGAGTTGCCTGTTCAGAAGGAAGGCAAAGAGATCCACTTGAGGAATATCCCACCAATCAACTATGTCCAGAAACACATCTGTGTGAAGAATCCATTTGTGAGGCTGTATCCTGGACCTGCTGAAACAGTCTGCTACAATACTGTGCTCTGAAGGCATGTAGAATGCCTGTAGGGTCATCTGTAGATTGATGGCCATTTCCCAGGCTTGAAGGGCTAGTCTGCAAAGAAGTTAAGACCTCGTGCCCCCCCTTGCTTATGTGCCACATGACTATGGACTGGCACCCAGAGTGGGTGGAAAGTTTGAACAGCCAGAATGAGAGTCCTCATTTCCTTCATATTGATGTGATTTGACATCTGTTGAGGATACCAAAGGACCTGAATCTTCAGGGTGCCTGAACTGGCTCCCCATCCTGGCTCTGAGGTGTCTGTGAAGAGTTCCTTGTACAGCTGAGGAGGATGGAAGGGAGCACCCAGACTAAGAAACACTTGTTGAATCTACCAGTAAAGTTCCAGCTCGAGACAGGGAGCAGAAGAGCCAGATAGTCTATCATGTGGCACTGTTGAAGCCACACTGATCTGAGATGCCATTAAAACTTACTCATATGAAGCCTGTCCCAGGGAAGCACAGGAATGGTAAAAGCCATGAACTCCAGAGCCCTTAGAAACTCCCTGGCCAGAAGACAGGATAGGGGAATCAGGGAAAGAAAATAATTCAAGAGAGAGAACTTTATTGGCAGGAAGAGAAGCCAACACTGGAACAGTTTAGATCCTGCAGCCTAGAAAGATGTGGTCCTGAGATGGAATCAACATCAACTTATGAAGTTTGACCGTGAAACCCAGGCTATGCAACAGAAGCTGGGTAAAATGAAGATCCTGCACAAGCTTGGTATGGGATGGGGCCCTGAAGCAAGAGGTCATCCAGATAGGGGAAAATCTGAAAGCCTGCAAAAGATGACCACTGCAGCAAGGCATTTGGTGAATCCCCTTTGGGATGTTGAAAGCCCAAAGAGCAAATCATAAAACTGAAAATTACATGAAGAAACGGAGGAAGGCAAACATTTCCTGAAAAAAAATGTGGATAGGAGTATGAAGGTAGGTGTCCTTTAAGAATAGGGAAACTAGAAAGGCCTGGGGAACCAACAGGGGAAATAAGAGTCTTAAAAAGCATTTGGAAGGATGGCACTATGAAAAAAAGTGTTCAGAAAGAAAAGATCTAAGACAGGTCTCCAACACCCTCTTTCCTGGGGACCAGAAACATTTTGGAATGAAACTCTAGACCCCTCTTCAGTCTGTGGAACCACCTGAATGGTACCCTGGTCTAACAGACATTGCAATACACCTGGAAAATAAGGGAGTTGTTCTGCAGGAGGTTGAGGGAAGAGTTTTCCAGGCAATAAATTAACCTTGCCTGATAATGGACAGAAACCACGAGTCTGTAGGGGAGACAGATAAAACCTAAGAAACAAGGGAACCTGGCTGAGAGGAAAGAGGGGCAGAAAGTCAGATGGCTGCAGACTTGTCAGGAAAGGACTGCTTTTGTTGTCTGGGTGTTGCAGTAGGTTTTTCAGAAAATACACACCTAGGACCCTTTTTATCCTTGGAAGACTGTCCAGCCAGTCTATGGAATAAGGCAGTCTTACTAGGATAGTTCCAATGAAACTTGGGAATGGGAGAAACAAAGATGGCTTCAAATCTTTCATGACCTCATATTAATCCTGCAAGGTCTTAAACAGCTCTGCCACAGCAGTGTCAAATAAGTTTTAGTTATCCATAGGAGTGTCCAGGAGTTCAGCTTTAAGATCTGGCACGCTTGAAGGCAATGCCAGGAATAGTGCCTCTTCACTGATCCAGAAACAGCAGTCCCAGAGAAGACATCTGCTGCATCACAGTTGTGCTTTAGAGAGTGGCGAGCAACTTCAGAAGTAGAACCTAGTAAGGAAAGAGCCGAGGCCTTACCTTCAGAGTTAGGCATGTCAGAGACAATCTTCCCAATCTGGGAAAAGAAGAGTCAAAATGTATCTTGTCATATAGGTCTGGTAATTTATAACCATAAAGGCTAAGGTAGCAGAAGTATTTTCTTTCTTTCCAATCCTCTCCATAGCTCTAATGTCCTTGTCCAAGGGAAGGGGCTTAGAGCAGCAGCCTAGAAAGCTTATCAATAGACACAGAAATCATCACTGGTTCAGATGAAGGACATTTGTAGAAGAACTTGCAGGTATCTGTACCTTATAGAGTCTGTCAGGCTTCTTAGGAGCTAGAGACTGCTGCCAGGGAAGCAACCAAGAAGGTATCCCACAGAGCAGCCAGCACAGGAGGGACAGCAGAAGGTTCACGAGAGTCCATCTGTAACATCTCTTAATACCTTTCCTGGACTTGAGACACCTGGGAGCAATCCCACTTAAAGTGTTCCATCATATGCAGGACCGTCTCCATTGGCTAGCTCCTCCAAAGGAGAATCAGGATTGACAGATTCCTCTTCCTCCAACCCATAATGTAAAGGAGAATGTAACTGAAAGGAGTAGGCTACAAAACCAGTATCACAGTCAGCATCCTCATCCAAAGACTCAGGGCCTCCTGCTCATTTGGGGGTATAGGACCAAGAAGGTGCAGAAACTGAAATCCCCTGAGGAGGCTTCAATGCCATCAATTCACTGAACAAGCCTTGAGTGAAGTCCTGCCATTCTCTCCACATGTTTAGCCTTCTGTCTTTTTTCAAAAGGGACATCCACCCTGACAAAACATAGTGGTTTGGACTACTGCCTGGATTCGCTCAAAGTACCCAGCACCTCTTCGCTAACAAAGATCTGAGGAAAATTTTTCAGCCCCTTGGAGATAATCAGCCGTGGTTCCCTCTCAGTGTCCGTGGCAGATGTTTGCAAGGCCTCACAGAACATGCGAGAAGGTTGCAGCAGAAGAAACTGATATTAATACCGGACTGTCCTCTGGGGTCTCATGTACTTCAAGAGAGATGTCCAGTGGAAGCTGGACAGCAGCAGGACCAGACCTAGATTTCTTAGCCTTTTTTTTGAGCAGCAGCTGTCCCTTGGGGGAGGTGGTTTCTGCCATGGCACCTTGGGCCAACAGCTTGAGACACTGGTTCTCAAGATAAATGGAAAGGGAAGAAAGACTGCTACGTAAAGTCTTAGGTACAAAAGCCTGACAGATGGAACATGAGTGTGGTCGTGAGACACACCTAAGCACAATAGACACCTATCGTGGTGGTTCTTATGAGGAATATGGCTCCCACACTGATCTTTCCCTTTGTTGGATGACATGTAACCTAGTGAAAAATAAAAGAAAAAGAAATCACAACCCCAACAGGATACTTATCCGAAAACATACACTTGGAACAACCAGCAAAGTGAAGGGCATTCAGAATGACTTATGATACTGGCTTATGGACTGGCGGCAATGAAGTTCTGGATTGAGATCGTACTTGCATCTACTTTTATGCTCTACTCTTGCAAAGGGAGCATACATCTAACATCCAATGCTTCTAGGTAATAAAAGACTTTGGTATACTGAACAGACATTATGTTATCCTTGGCAGGATATCCCAGAGGTGATAAGTACTACAACAGTGACATGAACGGACATTACTGATGATCAAACTTCCAGATGTTTGGAGTTTTACAGAAATGGGTTTGAGGACTGTCGCTTCTTTTTTACTTTGTAACTTACTATAAATGCTTGGTAGATGGATCTCTGAACGACTACCTGTTCTGTTAAAAAGTCTTGCTCAAATGTACTCCTTTTATTACTTGTTCTTTGTGACAGTATGAGATACTTTATACTTGTAAATGTGTGTGTTGTTTTCTGTGAATAAAGTCATTGACTGTTTTGAAGAAAAGATTTTCAACTGGCTAATGCCATGCATCAAACTTCAATTAAACTTCTGACTGTGACATATGGAAGACTCAATGGCAAACTGAAGAAAATAGATTAGTAATTAAGCTGGTTAAGTGAAGAGCAACAGTCTAAGTAGCAGAGTGGTGTGCTGTGGTGGTGGTGTATTTGGAGAGTCACAGTACCAAAGTCAGTAATTTATTCACTCACTCAGTGTCTGACTTGTAGGATTGCATAAGGATTATGTATCGAACAAGTACTAAAAACATTACAGTAAAAAGAAAAAGTTCAACCTGTACTTCAAATACATTTATTAAGATACAATGTATGGCACCTAATAAAGCACACAAAAGGAGGCTGCATAAAAATGCAGTCATTTAAATATTAAGCAGATGGCACCAATACTAATCAACTCATTTCAGAGCCATGCTGCAATGGTACTATATCCAGCTGGAAACAATAAATCATCTCTGCAGAGAAAAAGAAAACTGGATGGTGGTAACAGACTATACCCTCACTTAACAGCCGCTGCGTAGGGTTGCCACATTTCGTTATGGCTAAAACTGGAGTAAGGCCACACCCCCTGCATCGCCCATAACTCTGCCCATTCCCAACCATGTCCCACCCATTTTGTGATGTCACAATGACATCAGTTGACAGGGAACATCCACTTTGCTCCTGAAGCTTGCTTTCAGCCAATTTACTATGCTTTTCTGCAAAAAAAGCATAGTAACTCAGTCGATGTAACAAACTCCGGTATTCTGTTTCTATTTTGAAACAGAATACCGGAGTTTGTACAGTGTTTTCCAGACTACCGGAGAATCAATTTAATTTCTGGACAGTCTGGAAAAAAATGGAGAGGTGGCAATCCTATAGCTGCAACCAACTGAATGAGGACAGAAATATGCGGGAATGGTTCTTAATGAAAGATTATTATATATGCAGGAATGGTTCTTAATGAAAGATTATTATATCACTGTTTGCCCCTATAAGGCATCACTTTGACTAATGAAAGCAGTTCTAGATAACAATTGAACACCAACATTCTTATGAAGGAAATAAGGAAAAAAAAGTAAGAAAGATGATTAAGGAAACAGAAAAAAAAATCTAAAATGTAGAGAAACCATGGGTTGTTCAAGCTGTACTCACCCTACAAAACAGATGGATCAACTGTGATGTCATAAAGTCAAATAACTTCAAGACGCAAAACACCCACAAACTCAAAAAACATGTTTATTTCATCATGGTTTGGTGTTTCCTACATTTTAATACCACTCTGGGACTATTTAGAGCTTTTTAGATATATTTATACGCCATTTCTGACTCTGACCACATGGGGTCTGGCATCTTGAAATAATTCTGACTGTTTAGTCTGCCTCTAAGTATCCCAGAATGCAGTGTATGCCTCCAAAAAATTGCATCAGATCTGCCACGTTTTCCCTAGAGCTCCTGTTATTCCACTGGTTTTACAGGGATTCACTGCTGTGTTATAGTCACCTACTTTTGGTTAACATTTTATCCTTTTTCAATGGCTACTTCAAACACAAGCAGTGCAAATGCTACAGAACAAAATTGAAAAGTGCATTTTATTGCTCTTTCTTCTTAAAAATGCTAACTTGATTTCTTTTGCAAAGGCTGAAATCTAGTTCTTCAAGGTATCTTCCCTCCCCTTCACACCTACCTTCCCTAGCTGTCAAAGAGCTAAGGGTAATTTGACCTATTATCTGCATGTGATTGACAGCTCACAGCAGGTGACCAGACTAATGTACTGTTTTCCTGTCAGCCTTTCCTTCCTTACAGTGGGAGATTTTTTTTGTTGCACTCCGCCTGTTAAATTTAAAACCAAGCTCCACAGCACTGGGAATAATCACTGTTTTGCAAAGCATCAAACTTCCACTTATTTTTCCTTCCTGTTCGGTTAAATAGCCAACACATGATGCACTATAAACACAAAATATTTCATAGACTTGCATGACAGCACACTATAAACACAAAATATTTCATAGACTTGCATGACAGCACCCACATGCTTTTTTAAGTGGTAATTTAAGTAAATTACGGTATTGCATACTGCCTGTAATCTGATATAGTGTTGTTGATGAATTGTGACAGACATCTGCTTCTTATGTAAAAACATGCAATTAATGTCTACGCATGGTCATTGCAAATTTCTGCTCTTAGTTTTTGCAGCTGTTACTGTGCTTCTGCCTGTACTTTGTCACATATCAGTAAGGCTCTTCAGAGAAAAGTGAGATTATAGTTTGACATTTTTGCTAGGTTAAGAGTGGGCTGGGCAAGGCAGCTCTGACATCACAATGTGGGAGGTCTACTGGCTCTTTATACAGCATGCAAATCAGGCAGAGATTACATCACTTGGGGGAGGAAACATCCCAGTAGCTAGACCAAGAGCTCTGGCAGATGAGACATCATCATTTCAGAGCCAGCTAGAGGTTTTTCAACTTGGTTTTCAAAGTGAAAGTAAAACAGTACAGAAAGGTAGGAAGCCTAACAGGGAAAGCAGTTGAGTGGATTACTTTTTTAAAGCTGCATAGGTGATTTTTCGAGGCTACATCAATGAACAGGGACTAAATGAGACAGCAGGTTGAGCAATCTGCTTTAATATCCCATTGTTGTCCTTTAACTCAAGAATGAGATCAAGTAAACAGGTTCAGTGGGCAGCTAAGGAAGCATTTCATAGAAAAATGCATATAACCTTGAAAATTAATGATTTCAGAGCATACCACTCAACTGTCCAGATTTTCAAAGAATGTCTAGATTTTTGTCTCATATTGTTGGTCTGATCCTCATAAAATGTATGGTTTTATGGCAAATCATTGGGGATTAAAGCCACTAAATAATGATACACATTTGAGTTTCACACTTCATATTCTTTAGAAAATGCATGCCAACACAAATCTTATTTTAACAACTTTCTAAGTTTATAAAAGCAATATTTAAAATATGTCCCTATTTTTGGGCCTTTGCCCCTCCATTATGACTTTGTCCATATTTCTTGCAATAAGAGGTTGAGAGGTATGTCTCAGAGGGAAGCATTAAGAGGGATCAGGACTAACTTACAAGCAATGTACAAATAAGAGATCAGAGCAGACTGAATTTGGTATCAGAGGAAAAGACAAGAGGACAGGAGTATTACCTGCCAGAAAAGAGTTTGTGCAACCAGATGAAATACACTTTGAAACCTAATATGTATGTACTGTTAAACATTCAAAATCCAATGTTATTTCAGGTTTCATTTAATACTGTCCAAAGATGTTAACAGCATACCTGCAGTGCTGAAACATTTCTAAAGCCAAGCTTGCATCCACTTCCAATGGTTCAAAGGGCAAATCTTTATGAATAAGACTGTGAGCTTCTTTTGTGAGAGAGTGAAGATTTTCCTAAAGCAAACAAAATTTGTTACAAATATCATTGCATATTATGTATAGGAAAGATTCCTGCTGTTGCCAGTCTAGTACCAGTGCAATTTATGACACAGCTGTTCAAAAAACAAGTTCAACAAAAGCAGATACCAGCTGGTGTTATATTACGAAAGAACTACCTTAGAATGAAAGAAACAGCAAATAATAACTCAATACATAACAAGGAAACTCAAGAGGTCTGCTGTTGTAATGTAGAAGCATTGTTTTTACTGTACATACTGACTGTCCAAATGCTGGCAAGCTTTATTTTACATTTTTATCTTTGTGTAGCAGAAAAACAAAACTGTATCCAACTCATTCTCTAACATCCCTTCAACCAAAACTGCCAACTACAATTTTACTGTTGATTCATTAAGAAGAAACTGTTGCAAATGCTCAATTAAACTACAGGGATGTTGCTCAACTCCTTGATGAAGACAGTCGAAATCCTGGCTATGACCCAGGTGACGGACTATTAGCTTGGGCGCTGCCATAGCCAGGGCCAGGCAATGCAGGATGGGACTACCTGCCTATACTTGGGGGAAGAATGCAGTCCAGTTTGATGCAATACTGGTACTAATTGGAAAAAATGCATGCCATGCAGCAGATGGGTCTGCACATTTCATTGGCTCTGTCAAGCCACATTTGCACTGTAGCTTTCACTGAATATCTCTAGGAGCATGCCATCCCCTATGGTAAGGTACTGCAACCACTCACATCTGTGAGTGCAGATGTCAGCCACTGGGAGATATTTTCCAATTCTGATACCCACAGCTGAACAAAATTTCTACTACACACATTTCTACAACCAGGGTGCAAATCCCCATTACAAATGCATGCCATTCCACCATGTTATCAATCTAATAAAGGATGTCTAGCCTCTCGCCACTCACTTCAACAACCATTTACTAAACCTCATTAACTGTATACATGCCAGCTTCAAAGAAAAGTTAACCGCAGCTGATGGATGTATACTCTGTTAAGGTTGGGAGGGTGGCCTAATGGTTAAGGTGTTTGCCTTACAAATACAAGGTGCAGGGTTTGAGTCTCACAAGGGATAACTGGCTAGGCTTAAAATGGCTCACAAGGGCAGTTAGCTTAGTACTAATCTATGAACCTAAGATACAGGGGACAACAGAAGGGCAATAAGTGTCCAATGCAGAAAGTATCTACGTAGGTCAGCTAGTATACTGACTACATATCTATTGCATCTGACTTTCTAAGATTACTGCACTGGCTAACTTCGGAGAGGAACCCCAAGCAATTGCAATTAAAGCTCATAAGAAGCAGCAGCCAAAGGCAAGAGCTAAAGGTCAGTATTTTGAAACATCAATGTGCCAAAGGAAGCGTGACTCCTAGAATCAAGATAGTACAGTTTTGTACACTTACCATAAATGTAGATGTTAGAGTGTATTCACTGTTGCAGTCATTACATTTGGGTAATCCTGCTGGCAGAGTGCCCTCAGTTGGCCTGAATTCCAAAGTCCTGGGTCGGCCACTGTCGCCCCTTCCAGGACGTCAGGTTGTCAGGGGTATAAAAGATGCGGCCAACGCCATTTTCTTTAGTATTTCTTGCCCCAGATGCCAGGTGCCCCCTAAAAGGGTAGCCAAAATTTGTATACATATAAATACATGCACAAATATAAAATTTACCTTCATCTACAAGCAAATACACCACATAGGTTGCATAAATCAGAGAAGGAAAGATAGGTTCCATCAGAAGAAAGGGGGATGGCGGGTGGGTAACCTGGACTGCAACAGTGAATACACTCAAACATCTACATTTATGGTAAGTGTACACAACTGTACTATGTTTTTCGTGTTTCACTGTTGCAGTCATTATATTTGGGTAGAGTCCCAAAGCTATGGATGGGAGGCTAGAGCTAAACAGCATTAGGAGTGGCTATGAGGCCCTGCAGAACTGCAGTGGCAAAGCCTGCCCTGGATTTAGAGTAGAGTGGCAGATGATAGTGCTTGGTAAAGGTGTGCCCTGAACTCCAAGAAGCAGCCTCTAAAACATCCTTGGTTGGTACTACCCTGAGAAAGGCAGCTCTGGTTGAATGTGGCCTAATGCCCTTAGGCACTGGCTTGCTATGGTGTAAGTAGCAGAAACGAATGCAGTGGCCTATCCACTTTGAAATAGTCTGCTTTGAGATGACCTTTCCTTGTGATCCTGCAGCATATGCCAATAGTAATTGCTCTGTCTTTCAGAAAACTTTGGTTCTGTCCAAGTAGAATCTAAGCTGTCTGTGTACGTCCAAAGAAAGCAGAATTCTCTCCCCCTTGTTCTGTGGATTTGGATAAAAAGTTGGCAGATGAATAGTTTGGTTAAGAGCCACACTGGACACCACCTTAGGCATAATGTTGGGTTTGTCCTCAGAGAGACCCTGTCTGGATAAAAGATGATAAAAGGTTCCACAGCCATGAGTGCCTGAAGCTCTGAAACTCGTCTTGCAGAAGTTATTGCTAGGAGCAGAGCTGTTTTCCAAGATAAAAACTTTATATCAGCCACAGCAGCTGGCTCAAAAGGTGGCAGGGTGAGTTTTTCCAAGACACAGTTGAGGTCTCGTGCAGGCATTGGTGATCTTCTTGGAGGCCTTAAGGTTTTGGCTCCTCTGAGATACTGTTTCAGTAAGGGATGAGAAAAGATTGGTGGCTCTGTATTGTAATGAGCCGAAATGGCAGAGACATGAATTTAAATAGATGAAAGAGACAGACCTTTGTCCAGCATCTCAGTTAAGTATTGCAAAATCTGAGGAATATTTGGCACAGCTGTATCAGTTCCTTGTGCCTGGTTCCAAGCACAAAATCTCTTCCATTTTTCCAGCATAAGATTTTCTAGTACTAGGTCTTCTGGCCTCCAAAATGACATCCATCAGAGCTTTACTGAGAGGTGCGTTTTGTATGACTACATTATCTGCCATGCTGCCAGGTTTAAAGTCCTGAGTTGGCGGTGCAGGATCTGATTGTTTTGCTGGGACAGTAGATGAGGTATCTGAGGTAAAGTCCAAGATGGGCATTGAGACAAGCTCCTTAGTATTGGATACCAGTACTGGCGGGGCCAGTCTGGGGCAATTAGTATTATCCTTGGCTTCTCCTGTCTGACCTTTAGGAGTGCCTTGGGGAGGAGAGGCAGAGGGGGAAATGCGTATACTGATGGGATTTTCCAGCTGAAAGATAGGGCATCCACTTTCCATGCTTATCTGTGATAAATCCTTGTGCAGAATCTTTTTAGTTGGTAGTTGTGAGGGGAGGAAAATAGATCTATGTCCGGGCAACCTCATTTCCGTGTTATGCTGAAGACTTGTGGATTCAGGTGCCACTCGTGGCGATCCATGAGGTTTCTGCTTAGGTCGTCTGCCAGAGTATTTTTCCTTCCTGGCAGGAATTGTGCCTGCAGGTGTACTTGGTAAGTTAATGCTGTGTCCCACAAAGTCATGGCTTGCCTGCAAAGGGGGGTAAGAATGAGTGCCCCCCTGCTTGTTTATATACCACATGACCATGGTGTTGTCTGTCTTTATCAGTAGTTGCCCTGGATGAAGTAGGTCCTTAAAGGCTGTCAGGGCATTTTGAATTGCTAGCATCTCTTTTTGATTGATATGTAGATGCATTTGGTTTGAGGTCCATGTGCCCTGAATGCATCTTCCTGCCATGTGGGCCCCCCAGGCATAATCTGATGTATCCGTTGTTAGTGATTGACTGGCTGGGGGTAATGTGAATGGCTGTCACTTGTTTTGGTGACAAGCCTTTGCCCACCATCGAAACTCCTGTTGCAGGCAGGGAATGAGAGTAATCATAGTTTCCAGGCTGTGGCAATGTTGAGTCCAAACACTTTTTAGGTACCACTGAAGTTTCCTCATATGCACTCTTGCATATGGAATTAGCAGGATGCAGGATGCCATGAAGCCCAAAGCCTGCAGAATTTTTCTTGCAGATAACTGGGCCTTTGTGACCAGCATTTTGAAATAGGTAGTCAGTTGCCTTTGCTTGTCTGGCGTGAGATAAGCCATCTGGGCAGTTGTATTTAAGCTTGCACCCAGGAATATTATCTCTTGAGAGGGTACTAGTTTTGATTTCTTTTCATTGATTGCGTACCCTAGGCATGTTAGAAGTCTTTTCACAAACGCCAGATGCTGCAGAAGAATGTCCTTATTCTCTGCTTGAATTAGACAGTCGTCCAAGTATGGATATATTTGTATTCCTCTTTGTCTGCAGAAAGCAATTACTGGTGCCAGGCACTTTGTAAAGACACTGGCTGCAGTAGATAAACCAAAGGGCAGTGAACAGAATTGGTAATGCATTGAGCCAGCCTTGAATCTGAGGTATCTTCTGCATATTTGTCCGATTGGGACATGCAAGTATGCCTCTTTTAGGTCTAAAGTCACAAGCCAAGTGTTCTTGCCCAGCATGGGCAGAAGCTGCTGCAAAGTCAACATCTTGAATTTGGTATATCCAGGAATAAGAGGAAAGACCTGTAGACAGCTCAGGGAACGTATTCGTGAGCATATATATGCAGTTAGGACAGGATCTGATAGCAATGCCTTAGCCAAGCACATTAAGTTAATGGGAGCAGAGCATGATTTTGTTTTCAGTGTATTGCAACAAATAAAGACTAGTATCAGAGGTGGGGATATAGACACGTGTCTATTAGATAGGTGAGCTTAAATGGATTATTAGGCTTAGAGCTGATAAAACACCTGGCATTAATGATAAAGTGCAAGTGAAACCTGCCCTTAAGAAGAAGAGGATTTTTAGACCATAAAAGTATGTATTTTAGAGTAAGGGCTTTATTAGATAAGGTGTACCCTCCCCTAATGATGTCACTTTTTAATTGTTTTAACATGAACCTATAGGGTTTGATTTCATTGTATTTAAATGTTTTTAACTGACTATGCACTTTGTAGTTTGATAAAGCCGTGGAGGTGAAAGCGCTTACTAACTGTGCTAGCACAAACCTGTTTATGCAGAAGCCGTGCTGAGTTGGTGTTATTATCGTTGTATGGAATAAGGAGCCAGTTGCTTTTTGATTGAGACTGAACATCACGCAGCTATTATCTTCACTTGCATGTGGACATATACTTTTACTTTTATTCTTGAAATTGCAGTGAAGTTAATCCATTTGGTGGTTTGTGTTAGCTGTTTTTTCTTTATTGTACCGTTTAACCACCAGAGGGAGATGGCTGTGTTAAAAGCGGGTGCTGATCTGGAGTTGCCGTATAGGCTCGAGGAGCCGGAACTGCTAGAGCGGAAGTTGTCAAGGTTTCAAGAGTGTTTGAACCCGAAGGAGAATTTGCTGCTGGCTTATGAACCAGATTCTGCTTCGAATGAATCGGATGATTTGGACATTGCTGCGGAGTTAGGGATTAGACTTTGTGAAGCTTAAGAAACTGCAGTTGCAGCGTCAACATCTTGAAGCATGCATTTTGAAGTGCGTAGTCCCTCGTGGACTTCGCGTTTTCAAAATGCCAACTTCAGGTAATACCTACCCTTCTTTCTTACAGAAGTGGCAGCAACTTAATTTGAACTTGAGTTTCGATTATATGAAACTCTTGAATGAGTTTCATTCGAAAGAAGAAGAGGGTTTGCGAAAGAAAGTAAATGAACAATATGATAGTATGCTGCAGAAGTATAAAGGACTGAATGCATTAAATGGCTTAGAACGGTTATTGGACAATGTGAAACTTTTCGAAAAGCGCTTACTTGAGCAGAAGCGCAGTAAACTTTTAAGAGACATTTCAGATTTTAGAAGTGGCCAGGTCTTCACTTGGCCACGAGTGAGTGGTACACGCTCCGATATCTGGAGCAGCTGAATACTGTTGATGGTAATTTAAGGGGCAGGAGGGATTTGCATGTTAATAATGAGAACAATGAGAATATACGGAATGTTGCTAGCACATTTTTAAATGAAAATGCCGCTGATGTATTTAATGAGAATAATGAGGGTGTACGGAATGTTACCAGTATGCATGGGAATGATTTGTTTAATAACCCAAACAGTGTGGATGCTAGCAGCAATCTTAATAAGACTGATATTTTGAATATATCTGCGGGTGTTAATAATGCTTTAGGTACTAGTACCGGTTCGGTACATGATACTACACAAGCTGGTTTGATAAATCAAGAGAGGAATAATGAACAGCCTGTAGTTAGAAGGAAAGCTCCCAGTAATGGAATTACCCCACCTCCTCATGGGTTCACTACTGCTCCCGGGAATGATTCCATCACACCTGCCCCTTTCCCAATAGCCAGCAATGGTTATTTAGGGAGACAGAGGTCTCAGAGCAGGGGGCGGAACAAAAGGAAGGGGTCAGGAGGGGAGCATACGGGACCCACCCTCAAGAAAATGTGGGAAAGGGTGGGGGGTCCCTAGTAATTAATCTTTCAAATCGAGGACTCACTAAATATGAAGAAGAGGTATTAGATAAAGGGTTACGTTTCATACCAACTAGTGATAGTGATATCACAGATTCGATAGTAGACCTGAAATTGTTCCTACGGAGGATACAGTTGAAATTGGATTATGGAGGGTCTAATGAGAAGATAGAAGGAATAGATAGATTTCGTCCGAATAGCTTGTATATACCACCCTTACATCCTTTGTTGGAAACTTTCTATAAACTGGTGGAGAATGATTTATATGTATATTATAATGATAAAAAGAAAGAAGGGAATAAAAATGCTAGATATAACCTTACTTTTTTACAGAGAAAAGCTTTGAATGATTTGATGGAAGACGATACTATAGTTATCAGACCTTCTGATAAGGGAGGACCCGTAGTGGTCCTAGACAAAGAGGAGTACATTAGTAGTATGACTAGTATGTTGGATGATGAAGGGTTTTATACAAGGATAAGTTTAAATGATGTTGGTACCAAACTATTCCAAGTGTATGGAATCCTGGATGATTTACATCTGAGTAAGGTGATTCCCGATTCGCTGTTTAATTATTTGAAAGTATGCAACCCTAGAATACCAGAGATCAAAGGTCTTCCAAAGATACATAAGTCAATAGTTAATCCACCGATGCGCCCTATTGTGGCGGGGCAGGGATGGTTTACGGAACCCTTCTCTATAATAGTGGAATATTTTCTGAGGCCGTTAGTGGAGAAGAATAAGTATATTTTAAAAGATAGTAAACAGTTCCTGATAGAATTATATGAGTATACAAAAGAATTACATGATTACGAAGAATATATTCTAGTAACATTGGATGTAGTTAGCCTTTTTACGGTTATTCCTAATATTGAAGGGATAATTAGGTGCCAGAACTATTTAAGAAGGAACAGCGAGTATGAAGAGGGTTTTATAGAAGTGTTATCTCTATTTATGGAGATAGTACTGGAGAATAATGTTTTCCTCTTTGGAGAAGAACTATATTTGCAAAAAGATGGCGTAGCTATGGGCACTTCATGTGCCAATAGCTACGCCAACATAGTAATGGCAGATTGGGAGGAAGAGGTGTTGTTTAAGATGGAATTGTTCGTAGAGAATGTAGGGTACTATAGACGTTTCGTGGACGATCTTTTCTTTATATGGAAAGGTGATGAGGCGTCTTTAACATTATTTAGAGAAAAGATTAATGAAGCCACTAGTTACCTGAAGTTTACCTTGAGTTATTCTAGGACAGAACTTCCATTTTTGGATGTGAACATCACTAGGTTAACTAATGGACTTTTAAATACTTCAATTTTCAGGAAATCTTGTTTTAGGAACAGTCTCCTGCATAGACGTTCAATGCACCCACGTCATGTTTTTGTTAATATTATGAGGGGCCAGTCTATGAGGGCATCAAGGCTTAATCCATGCCCTTTAGGCTATAAGTCTGAGATGCTAGGTCTTAAGAATAGATTAATAGAGAGGGGATATGACTCTAAGGATATAGTGAAACATCTGACGGAAGTGGAAGTAATTAGAGAAGGATTAGCGAAACCTTATTTTTCAGAAAGGAGTGATGAGATTAGCTCAGGTCCACCAGTAACGCAGGATTTTGTAAGGATGCCATTGTATTACACTAGGGATGTAGGAAAGATCACAGGCATTATTAGGCAACATTGGCAAGTGTTAAGCCTAGATGACAGTCTGAGTAAAGTGGTAGGAGAAGGCCCTCGGTTCACATATAAGATCAAACAGAATCTGAAAAGGAAGTTATGTAATAGACCTTTGATTAGGAATATGTTTGAAAGGAAACAAAGTAATACAGTACCCTGTAATAATTGTAATCAATGTTGCTTTATAGATGTTAGCAAGGAATTTCAACACCCTATCACGAGAGTTGAATACTCTTTTAGTACAGATACAAGTTGTACTAGTACTAATGTAGTTTATTTGGCCCGATGCGTTTCCTGTACAGCGTTCTACGTTGGAAAGACCTGTAGACAGCTCAGGGAACGTATTCGTGAGCATATATATGCAGTTAGGACAGGATCTGATAGCAATGCCTTAGCCAAGCACATTAAGTTAATGGGAGCAGAGCATGATTTTGTTTTCAGTGTATTGCAACAAATAAAGACTAGTATCAGAGGTGGGGATATAGACACGGGTCTATTAGATAGTGAGCTTAAATGGATTATTAGGCTTAGAGCTGATAAAACACCTGGCATTAATGATAAAGTGCAAGTGAAACCTGCCCTTAAGAAGAAGAGGATTTTTAGACCATAAAAGTATGTATTTTAGAGTAAGGGCTTTATTAGATAAGGTGTACCCTCCCCTAATGATGTCACTTTTTAATTGTTTTAACATGAACCTATAGGGTTTGATTTCATTGTATTTAAATGTTTTTAACTGACTATGCACTTTGTAGTTTGATAAAGCCGTGGAGGTGAAAGCGCTTACTAACTGTGCTAGCATTCAATAAACCTGTTTATGCAGAAGCCGTGCTGAGTTGGTGTTATTATCGTTGTATGGAATAAGGAGCCAGTTGCTTTTTGATTGAGACTGAACATCACGCAGCTATTATCTTCACTTGCATGTGGACATATACTTTTACTTTTATTCTTGAAATTGCAGTGAAGTTAATCCATTTGGTGGTTTGTGTTAGCTGTTTTTTCTTTATATCCAGGAATGTGTTCAAAATAGATAGGTCCAGTATTGGCCTCCAGGCCTTGTCCTTTCTGGGTACCAAGAACAGTCGAGTAAAATCCTTGCCCCTGCTCTTGCTCTGGTACTAGTTGAATGGCCCTTATGTCCATGAGGGATGAGACTTGTTTCTGTGCCTCTGCCCATTGATTTTTTGGCAGATATGGCCAGCCGTTTGCCTTTGGCAGGGTATGGAAATGGAACTTGTAGCCTTATGACACGACATTTAAGACCCACTTGTCCTGGGTTATAGTGTGCCAATTTTGAGAAAAAAGTGCTAATTTTCCCCCTAACGGGGCTGCCAGGAGATAAGTGCTTGGTGCAGGCAGGGGGAAGTCATCGGGACTGTTTCCTGAATGGTTGTGATTTGTCTTCTCCAACTTTGGAGGTAGAAGCCCCCCATTGTTTTGGGTGGAATGAACCTTGCGCCTGGGATCTGCCTCTCGGGCATCTGGGTCTGCCCCCTCTACTAAACCTAGGTGGCTGTACTTGTAAAAAATATTTGACCGTTTGCATAGATTTAGCTTTGTCCTCCATTTTCTTTAACACCTCTTCTGCCTTAACACCAAACAAAGTATCATGCTGTAAAAGTGCATCTAATAATTTAACTTTAACATGATCAGGCAGATTTTGTTCCTTTAACCAAGCATGCCTCCTAATTACAGAACCTGTAACTACGGCCCTGCAGGAGGCCTCTAACGAATCAAAACCACATTGCAAAGTATGCTTTCCAACTTGTTCAGCTGCATGCAATAAATCCTGCATTTCCTTGTTTTCTGCACATTCAGAGTTTAACAACATTTTCTGTTTAAGCAATGCCATGACAGGTTGCTGACATTTGAGCATATGAAACTGACAGTTTAAGGCCCTTATAGCCAAGGGAGCAGATGTGTAAACCTTTTTTCCCCATCTATCCAGTGCCCTAGAATCTCTGTCAGAGGGGGTAGGGTTTTTTGCAGCGGACACCTTAACTCCTTTGGGACCCTGAAAAATTGTTTCTGGGTCTGCAGCAGGGTTTTTAAAAAGGAATTTATGTGAGTCAGGAGCCCTATAATATCTGTCAGGCTTAACAGGAGCTGGAGGCAAGGAGTCAGGGGTAAGACTAGACTCCGAAAATACATCATCTACAATGTCTAACACAGGTGGGATGGCTACCGGCTTGTGTTGAGGTAGTAACAAGAAATCCCTGAGCCTCTTTTTAGATCCTGAAAAATCTTGGCCTTCCCAATGGAAATGCTCCCTCATGATATGTAAGGTTTCCCCAAAAGAATAGTCCTCTGGAGGAGAAGCTGAAGGTACAGATTCTTCAGCATCAGAATCTTCATGGGGGGAAGAGAATATTCCTAATCAAAAGAGGAATCAGAAGAAATGGAAACCTGATCTGAAGATTCATAGTCAGTCTCTTGCCTAGGCCTCTTATGAGGAGGGGGATGAGGAGGGTGATGGGAACCCCTGATCAAGGTAATCATCTGCTTTTTGGGCATGGAGGCCTGTCCATGTGGCTCTTGGGTTTGCTTCTTTGCCTTTAAAGTCGGTTTAATGTATAGAAGTTTAGGTCTGAATACACCCTCAGAAGCCAGAGCCTGCTCAGCGGCTCCAGACCCATCTGAAGGAATAGTGTCCGAGGCTCCACTATCTTGAGTTTCCAGCGGCATAGCCGACTCCACGTGGGAGTCATTAGCGGGCATCAGGGGCTGCGAAAGCACCTCACTGCGACCCGGCGACTGGCTTAGGAGAAGCTTCGTTATCAGTTTTGGGCCTCGGTTCTCTATCTTTTTCTTTGCATTTTTTGTGTACTCCTGTAGTCTGATGGCTATCTGATGACATTTCTGGATAATTAAACCTGTGTCCAAAATAGTTTAATGCAAAATCATACCGACGCTTAATAGTGCATTGGTTAAATCTAGCACAAAACCAACAACCTGAAACATTATGGTCAGGGCCTAGGCAAGGAATACAGTAAGAATGAAAGTCCTTATGAGGTATTTGCTTCCCACAAGAAATACAATTATTAACTTTTTCTGACATCGGTCTGGAGCAAGAAAAAAATTTCCCCAATGGGGTACTTAGCTTCATAGAAGACTTCGGATTTGAAACTCGAAAATCTCAGGAGTCGGCCGACCGGCACTTGCGAACTGCTTCTGCTTCAGGCACCACAAGAAAGACTAAAGAAAATGGTGTCAGCCGCATCTTTTATACCCCTGACGACCTGATGTCAGGGAAGGGCGACAGCGGCCGACGCAGGACCCAGGACTTTGAATTCAGGCCAACTGAGGGCAACCTGCCAGCAGGATTACCCAAATGTAATGACTGCAACAGTGAAACACGAAGAACATCTAAACAAGAATACTTGCTGAAAGAGTTTAGAACTATGGCCAAGTGGTCAAAAAACAAACATCAGCAATGTAGGCATCTTTGAAGCAATCACTGGAAACAGCTGAACTCCCAATTAAATACTCTGTACAAAAACTTATCAAATTTAATTTCTTTATTAGTATTAATAAATTAATTAGTTCAGGCTTAGTTGCCATTTTGTTCTGGTTTTGATATTTAGGTTTCAGTCTTTGTTTTCTGCCTTTAAACAGCCAGGCTGAAGCACTGGGACCTATGGCAGTATTTCACAAAATGTTCTTTTCCAAAACAGTAGAGACGGTGCTGAAGTGGGTCCTGTGTTGTAATCTGGGTGCTCCAGAACACTTGGAAAATTTCATCATCTTAAGTCATTAAACACAGTCTTTTTTTAATAACTTCACATAAAAGTGAGATGTGAGCTTAGCTTCCAGCACCATGAGCACTGCATCAGCAGTGTCTGACAGCCAGTGAAGAGGATTAAGGCTGTGGGCTATTACTGTGGTACAGGATTTGATTATTTCAGCATTCATTTGCCTACTGCATGAGCTTGAGCAAGTCGCTTAACTAGACCGTGATTTGGGGGAATTTGGGCTAGGCTCATTAATGGTCTCCTGGACTGCATGCCAAGTAACTGCCAATGAAACTATGAAGTAATGCAAGTACAACAATCTTTGCTGTGGACAAAGTATGTCCAACACCATTAGAGTCATATAGCCTTCTGCTTTCCAACTGGCTGCTGATAATCAATAAGAATATAAAGGGCTCCAGGACAACTCTGCCCACTGAAAGGTATTACTATATTTACTAAATAAGACACAGCCCATTTACCTTGTGACACAGATTTATAAATGTCTTCTCCAGGAGTAGGCAAACACTTGACATTGCCTTAATTGGGTGTAGGATATTTTAGGAGTGATGTTAGGACTGGGTGATGTTTACTGTTGAGCACTAGGTAAGCAAATATTAAATTATAGCCAAATCGGATTCAGTTAGAAAATATGAATGCAGCTGTCATCTGCACACCATCCACAAGGCAAAAGATGAGGGCTGGCTGTGATGCCAGCTGAACAGTACGGAACAGCAAGACAAATAAGAACAGGCTAGACAACGGAAACTGACTTCTGAGACACTAGAATGTCAACTCAGTTACCTCAGTGCTAAAGGAGGAGCCACAGCTTATGAACAAGACTATAAAGCATTAGCTTGAGGTAAATGCTTTTACTTCTACATAAAGCATTGCTTTTCAGTCAAGTTGAGGGATAAGTTTGGAGTTGCCTCTCAAAGGAGTCCCTGTGAAAGTGAGGGGTACTCAAAAGCAGCTAGCTGAAGGCTGTGCAGCTGGAGCTGGTACCAGTAGACAACAGGATCACCTCAATGCAACTGTAAGTTGCAAAAACAAATAAAGTCTGTTACATGTAATCAGTCGTCTTGGAGGCCTATGGGTACAATGGTAGATAAGGTATGAAATAATGACCCTGTAGTTATAAGAAGAAGCTTGAACTCTCACCTGGGGAATGGCAAGGTTGCGGGGGGGGGGGGGGGGATTAACAGGAATAGTCTGCTTGAATTGAACCTGAAAGGACAAACTGCAACTAGACTTCCATGCTAATCATGTACTGTCTGTAATGAATTGCATGATCACATAAAAGGCTATTCAAAAGTGTATCTGGTACCAGAACACAATAGGCCAGAAGTCAATGGCAGACTTTCAAGACACACCATCAGATATAAGGCTAAGTCAATGGCAGACTTTCAAGACACACCATCAGATATAAGGCTATATGTTTCAGATATGAAAGTCAGGAAAGGTGTTGAGTTGTCAAATGATCACCATGTGGAAATAAGGATAGGTCAGACTGTGACAGAGACAGTTGCAGAGACATGATAAACACAAATATACAGAGAGGCTGCCCTAGGAATATATAACAGATTATTTTGTATGGGAGAAGTTCAACTCCCATCTCTGATAAAGCTTCCCCAGTAAGCCACAACAGCTGCAGCCCGGAGTCCGAAGGGACTGTTAAAGCTCACAGTAATTTTATCAACAGCAAGGAGTTATGGTTATATACCATGGAAAAATTTCTATAACATGTCAGTGTCTACAGAGAGGAAATCCAAGTTAAAAAGAGGTCTGTGCAATGTTAGCAGATGGGGGGGGGGGGGGTCTCTGAAACTGAACAAAAGCTGCTAGCAGGGCCAGCAGCAATATGAAGAAAAGCTGTAAGCAAGGAAAGAATCACTTGAGACCTTGGTGAACAAATTTTGGAAAGTATCAAAGAGATACTTTCAAACCATGCAGCAAATTTGGGAGACCACTTTGCCAGGACTCTTCACGCCAAGGACTGAGAAATGCTCACCTTTGCTAGAGACATTGTCTTGGGCTGGAAGACATACTGAAGAACATGAGTATGCAAAGCCAGACTCGGTTCAGGGACTGGCCATTTTCAAAAATCTTCAGTCCAAAATCATCACCTCCTCTACCTATAATACCTTACTCTAATACTCTCTCCTCAGATTAAGTTTTCCTCCTAAAACTCACAAAATATAACATAGGATAAACAGGATAAATATCTTTAAAGCAGGGAACAGAGGCAGTGCAAATAGACCCTTCTGCGATACTTCGAGACCAGACAGCAAGGCCGACAGAGTCTCTGGCCAGTAAAAACCCCAGGGAGGACTGAGGAGGAACATTCCGCAATATGGTGGAATCAAATGAAGCTCTACACATAGACTGAACATTCAGCCTGTAATGGGACACAAAAGTATAAATATTTGACTAGGTTACTGCAGCCAAATATCATCAACAGAAGCCTGTGAGAAAAAGGAAGTCAAAGTAGCCACTGCTCTGGTGGAATAACCTCTAGGCTTCAAAGATGAAGACATTACTTTCAAGAAGTATGTAAAGGAAATACAATTGGAGAGCCATCTGGATGGAATCACTTTGGAAACAGGCTTAACAAGCCTTGACTTTGATACAGATACAAAAAAGTTGGTCAGATTTTTCTGAAACATTTGGTTCTGTCCAAGCAAAATATGAGCTGTCTATATTCTCCCTTGTTACTGAAATATGTAAAGAACACCGGCAAGTGAATGGACCAGTTTAAATTAGATTCTGAAGAGATCCTGGACAGAAAAGAAGGGCTGGTCCTTAAAGTAACTATCTTTATGAGAAACCAGGTGAGGAGGCACAAACAATAATGCTAGAAGTTCCTACACTCTTCTTGCTGAAGTGACAGCCATCAAAAAGAGTTTTCCGTGACAACTATAAAGAATATGATGGCTGAAGGTTGAATGGGGAGGTCTAGTAAGAACTTGCAACAGCAGAGAAATATCCCAAGGAGGCACCAGATCACGAACAGCTTGACGTAACAATAAAATGCCCTTCAAGAAGGCTTTGGAGAGATTAACAGCCACCACAGGAGTATTATCCCCACCGATATGAAAGTTAGAAATGGTGGCTAGTTATACTGTTATAGTGGAATAATTAAGCCCAGAATGAAAAAGACCAGCCAAGAAGTCCAAAATGGCATTTAAAGGTCCTAAAAAGGGATCCAAGCCACTGGTAGAAACCCATATAAAAAAAGTTTCCATTTACTAATGGTTTTTGAGATGATGAAAAGATATGAATAAATGGATACCCTAAATCGGCCATGGGTGTGTGTGTGTGTGTGTGTGTGTGTGTGTGTGTGTGTGTGTGTGGTATGGAAGAATAACTATGGCAGAATGGTATGAGCACTGGTTCTAGATGACTGTCACTGTTGAAGTGACACCCCAACCCCATGTGCAAAAAATAAAAAAAGGGTTTGTGGATGGATGGAAGGAAAGGACATGAATGTCTCTTGGAGAGCTTGGGGTCATCATCACAATTGAAGAAACTATGCAGTTAGCTTGAGGCAGTGAAGGTTTTAGGAGGGGTAATCCCAAAGGATGAGAAATCACACCCAGAAAAGGATCCAATACATAGGATAGGTGAAGTAGGTGATGCTAAAGAAAGGGGATCGAGACTTGCCAGGGTCAAAATGTGGCAATTAGGATGACAGTCACTTTTGAAAAGAGCTGTCTTCTGAAGAACTTTGTTTATCAAGGGCATTAAGGGATAGGAGTAAAGATGACCCAGGGTCCAGGCATACAGAACAGCATCCCATAGTGACGGTCCCTCAGGAGGGATTAGGGCATAAAAGCTACTACACTTTGTGTTTATTTACTTATTTGACATTTGTTGACTGGGATAGTCCGACTAGCATGAGCCCTTTTTCAGCGTTGGCCCGGGAAGAAAATCTCCACAAAAAAACATGTATAATACTCACAGTACAAAATATGCAAGAAAATGTACATATTAGAGAATGAACTAGAAAATAGAAAGTAACATACAAGTATATGCTATAAAATTCAGATTTAGCTAGAAGATATATAAAATCACAAAAAGCTAATATAAGAATAAAGAAAATAAGGAAGACATTAAAACATAACAGTACAAGAAAGGGGAAAAAATTAGGAAAGGAGTTCATTAAAAAAGGGGGTATAGAAGAGGTAGATAGGAAAAGAGTTAGGGAAGGAGGAGAGTTGAGGAAAAGGTCAGAAAAGGTAAGTATAGCATTAAGTTTAGAAAGAGAAAGTGAGACGGAAAGTAACAGTAAGAGGAGGAAGAAGGAAGAGGTGATAGTGAAAGAAATATGGGAGTAAAGAGACCAGGAGGGGGAAAATAGAAGAAGTTGATAGCAGAATCAGAAAGGATTTCAAGTGGGATGATTACATTCACAAATCCAGGCTCTGTTTAGGAAATTTCTAAGAGCAGCTTTGAAGTCATGAGAATTGGTAATATGTCTGACGGCTAAGATAATGCAGGAAGATAGCTATAAAGGTTTAGTCCTAAAGATTTTTTTTTTACTTATAAATCTGCAGGAAAAATTGATCAGAACTTCAGACAGCGCAAGGAGGGTTATAAAGAGATACAAGAGAGCAGATGCTAGGGCAGGAGGAGTGTTGATTTAGGATGGTATGGATAATGAGAAGCTGTGTATATAAGAGTTGGTTGGGGAGCTTTAACCAGCTAAGAATACGGACAGCAAGACAGTGGTGAGACTTAGGTGGCAGGTTGGCAGCGAATCTGGCAACTTTGTTGTATGCAGTCTCGAGTTTGGAAAGAAGAGGAAATTGTAAGTTAGTAAGAATTGAGAAGAGTAAACGAGGTTATGGAGAAGATAAGCCTGGGTCAGTGAAATTCTGGAACTGGGTGTATGAAGATAGGTGAAAACTGCCAGCCAAGCCAGATTGTCATTTGTAAATATTAATATAAACCAAGGCTTGTTCTCTTAAATGGGAAAAAATGGTGTTAAATGTGGAAAAGCAAAATTGCAACAGTGCACTTTGCTGTAGCATAGCTGATAAGTCAAATTTTTATGTCAAAACCCAGAGCTGAGATGTCTAGATAAAGGCATTCTGCCTACTGTTTTGAGGCCAGAGTTTAATGGCTAGAATTTGCATGTATAATTTCTTTTATTGCTCTGGTTACTGACCATCTGCAAGATCAAAAGGGCTATTAATCTCCGAGAGTCTGTTAGACTGGGAACCAGAAACAAATGATGTAATCAGAAATGAATCAGTGGCACTGTGTTATCAATTTAAGGACAGAAAGAATGAAAGCATTAGAGCATTTGTCTTGAGAACATCCAACTCACCACTCTGCCTGTGTCTATACACAAATAGGATTTTAGAACCGTGTTTGCTCTTAGACATAGCTAGGAAATGGAAAGATTAAACTAGTTTGTTTTTCTGTGATGTCAGAACTTTTCTATTGTATTACTTTAAGTATTTATCTGTGATCTCACAATTCTTGACTAGCACTCTGTAGTAAAAAAGTATTGTCTTGTGTTTTTATTATTTATTATTAAATTTTTTAAACCTTTCAACTGTGGCTGTTTTGTGCAAAGATAATTTAAGCTCTAAGAGTACATTGCATGTATACAGTAATACTGTAGCAAGTCACTCCAAATAAGTCTTGACTGTTTGGTTGCACTTACCATTTGGATAATAATATTGCACAGTATAATTCAACATCCTTTCATAAGGGCCTTTGAGTAGCTGATAGATATTAGCTGGGTGGTGGCAGTGTTTTCTACCGTATAGTCTGGGTAAAAGGGGCACAGCTGGAGAACCTGTGCCAGAATTCCCCACGAGTGTCTTGTGTGGTTGTATAAACTCTCATCTCAAAGTGTGTGTGTGTGTGTCAGCTATTGGGCAGGGACATGAAGCACTGGTTGGACAGAGAGGGTGCTGGAGGTTTTAGCTTGCCCACTAGGCTGAGATCTGGACCTTATAGCTGTGCCAGTGGGGAGTCTTATTGGGGACCTGGAGGGAAAGGCAGAAACCAGCCTCAGACTGACTGTGATCTCTGTGTGTTCTTAAGGGAAGTTGTACTTTACTGTGCGTGTGTATTAATTATCCTTTCCCTATATGGACGACCCTCACTGATGTTAGTGGTGAGGATTGAAGTTCCCTGATTGCTGGGCCAGTGCACGGGCATCACATATTAATTGTTTGGCAGTGGTTAGATATCCACAAAACATATTAATTGGTTAGCAAATACCAATTGGCTTGTAGTGGTGTGGGTAGAGTGAATTCCTGTAGCTTGTGTACAGTGATCACTGAAGGTGTTTTGTACTCTAAATCAGCCATGCAGTGAATACTAGTTCAGATCACAATTGTTTTATTTCTTTTGTTAGCTTAGTTAGTCAGGGAGAGCAGGCAGCATGTCATCAGAGGAGTACGGAAAGCTGACAAGGAGCCAGCTGGCTGAGATGTGCCAGGTTTGGGGACTGGCACATGGAAACCTGAGTAAGGCAGACATGATTGCAGCTTTGGTCACAGCTGCATCAAAAAGCAGCAACCAGAAGGACAATCAGACTGGCAGTGGAGATGTACCACCCACACAGAATGGACAGCTCAACCTTTCTGCAGAGGACTTAAAATCCATCTGGAGCTAAAGAGACTTCAGTTGGAGGCCAGGTGTTTGGAAATAGAAGCAGCTGAGAAAAGTACAGTTTTGTACCTACCATAAATGTAGATGTTCGAGGATCCACATTGCTGCAGTCCTAACCATAGGGTAGTCCGCTGTCCAGTCGGCCCGAATACCAAAGTATATGGCTGACGTCGGTCAAGGCGCATTAGACTGATGTCAGGACGTCAGGGTACTAATGCGCATGACCGACGTCATATCCTCAGTCTTTTCTTGCCCCAGATGTCAGAAGACCCTAAAAAGACAAGGCCTAAACCAAAAACACCAAAAAACCCTGCACCAAACATATATACAATATATACAAATTTACAAGAATATAGCCTAACCCACACCACCACCCCTAAACACAGAGGGAAGGAGGGAGGGTAAATTGGACTGCAGCAATGTGGATCCTCGAACATCTACATTTATGGTAGGTACAAAACTGTACTATGTTCTTCATTCCACATTGCTGCAGTCCTAACCATTGGGTAGAATCCCAAAGCAGAGGTAAGGGAGGCTGGCAAATCATAAGGAAGCAGGAGCTGTCAACATGCCTTGCAAAATAGCTGTGGCAAAACCAGCCCTAGATTTAGAGTAGAGAGGAAGGTGGTAATGCTTAGAGAAAGTATGTACTGAACTCCAAGTAGCTGCCTCCAAAATATCCTTAGTTGCCACCCCTTAGAAATGCTGTAGAAGTGGCAGTAGCCCTAGTGGAATGAGGCCTAATCCCAGCTGGAATCTCCTTGCCATGATGGGAATAACAAAATGAAATGCAAAACCCAATCCACTTAGAAATAGTTTGCTTAGACACAGGCTTGCCCTGAGAACTCAAAGCAAAAGAAACAAACAACTGCTGAGACTGCCTGAAATCCTTAGTCCTGCTTAAATAATAACGTAACTGCCTATGTACATCCAAAGTGTGCAAAATCTTTTCTCCCTTATTTTGGGGATCTGCATAGAAAGTAGGCAAATGAATAGTTTGGTTTAAAGCCACACTAGAAACCACCTTAGGCATAAAGGAAGGATTAGTACGTAATGATACCCTATCCTTATGGAAAATCAAAAAGGGCTCTACTGCCATAAGGGCCTCAACTCAGAAACCCTTCTTGCAGAAGTAATAGCCAACAAAAAAGCAGTCTTCCATGACAAGTATTTCAATTCAGCAGTAGCCGCAGGCTCAAAAGGTTGTAGAGTAAGTTTTTCCAACACAAAATTGAGATCCCAAGCAGGAGTAGGAGCTCTACGTGGGGGTCTTATATTCTTTGCCCCTCTAAGAAACTGCTTGAACAAAGGATGCGAAAACAATGGAGGGTCACAATCATAGTGAGCTGAAATTGCTGCAGCATGAATCTTAATGGAAGAGAAGGACAAACCTTTGTCCAATAACTCAGTAAGATATTGAAGAGCCACACTCAAATTAGGCTCAGAAATCTCCAAATTCTTTGCTGCACTCCAAAATAAAAATCTCTTCCATTTTTCTGCGTACACTTTCCTTGTACTAGGTCTTCTGGCTTCCATAATCACATTTAAAACTTGTTGAGGAAGTTGAGACCTGCTGTGTTTCAAAACAGAATATGCCATGCTGTTAGATGAAGAGAGTGAAGCTTGACATTGAGCAGGTGACCGTCCTTCTGAGATAACAGGTGTGGAATCAAAGGTAAAGGCCATGGAGGCTTCCTTACCAGACTCCTTAGTAGTGGGTACCAGTGTTGCGAGGCCAATCTGGAGCTATTAAAATCATCCTTGGCTTGTCTTGTCTGACCTTTAGGAGCACCTTTGGGAGAAGAGGCAGAGGTGGAAAGGCATACACATGAAGATTTTTCCAACTGAAAGAAAGAGCATCCACTTTCCAAGCTGTATGATGAAACCCCTTTGTGCAAAACTTTGGCAGCTGGTGGTTCAGTGGAGAAGCGAACAGATCTATGTCTGGAGTTCCCCATGACACTGTCAATTTCTGAAATACATGAAGATCCAGTTTCCACTCGTGGGGATCCATGATTTGCCTGCTTAACACATCTGCTAAGGAGTTCTGTGCTCCCGGCAGAAACCTTGCCTGAAGAGTTAGTTGCAAGCTGAGCGCAGTCTCCCATAAAATCATTGCTTGCCTGCATAGAGGATAAGAATGTGTTCCCCCTTGTTTGTTGATGTACCACATGACAGTTGTGTTGTCTGTTAGAATCAACACCTGCCCAGGAAGAAGTAACTCCCTGAAAGCCATTAATGCAAACTGGACTGCTAACATCTCTTTCATGTTGATATGTAGATGCTGTAGTCTGGCAGGCCACTTGTCTTGTATCCACTTTCCATTTAGATGAGCTGCCCAAGCAATGTCCGAGGCATCTGTCGTTAAAATCTGACTCGCCTCTGGCCGGGTCACAGAGAGTCCCTTGTTTAGGTGACATTCCTGAGCCCACCACAAAAATTCTTTTGAATGCAAGGTATTATTTGAATGACAGTGTCCAAATCCTGGCAGTGCTGTGTCCACACATTTTGAGATACCATTGCAGCTTCCTCATATGCAGTTTGGCATTGGGAAGCACCAGAATACAAGATGCCATGAACCCTAAGGCTTGAAGGACTGTCCTTGCAGTCAGCCCGGACTGAAGAGATAGTTGATGGAAGTAACTGGAAAGATTCTGTTGCTTGTCCGGGGTTAAAAAGGCCATCTGGGCTGCTGTATTCAGTCTCACACCCAGAAAGCACATGTCTTGAGAGGGTACTAGACTGGACTTTATTTCGTTCACAGAATACCCTAGGCATCTTAGCACTGCTATGACATATTCCAGATGCTGTAGAAGGTCTTCCTTTTCTTGAGCCAGAATCAGGCAGTCGTCCAAGTAAGGATAGATTTGAATTCCTTTTAGCCTGAAGTAAGCTATCACTGGAGCCAGAACCTTTGTGAATACTCTGGGCAGTAGATAAGCCAAAGGGCAACGCAGAGAACTGATAATGAGAATTTCCAGCTCGAAACGCAGATACTTCCTGCAACTTAGTCTTATAGGCACATGAAGGTAAGCTTCCTTGAGATCTAAAGTTACCATCCAATGATCTTTGCCCAGCAGAGGTAAAAGCTGTTGTAACGTCAACATCTTGAACTTGGGAATGTCCAGATAAGTGTTGAGGATAGATAAATCCAAAATTGGTCTCCACGTGTTCCCCTTCTTTGGTACTAGGAACAGGCGAGAGTAAAATCCTAGGCCCCTTTCTGGTACAGGGACTGGCTGAATGGCCCCTATTTGGAGTAACAGAGAAATTTGCTTGTGAGCCTCTTTCCTCTCTGGAGAGGGAACGTCTGGCATGCCTTTGAAAGGGGCAATGTATGGAAATAAAACCTGTAACCGTGGTGAATGATATCCAACACCCATCTGTCTTGAGTGATTAAATCCCAATTTTCTTTGAAAAGAGACAGTCTTCCTCCCAAAGGAGCTGCCAGACGAGAATCTACTGGCAGCTGAAAAGGCAGGTCACTGGGTCTGTTTACTGAAAGGACTGACCCCTGCCCTCACCAGAAGTCTGAGCAGGTGAACCCCTGTTCTAGGCCTAAAAGAACCTTGAGCTCTGCCCCTACCACGTCTAGACCTACCCCTAGACTGAGAATCATAAGCAGGATATGTCCATCCCTTAGTAGGCCAATTTCTACTAAACTTGGTGGCTGCACCTGCAAAAATCTTTTAACAGTTTGCATAGACTTAGCTTTGTCCTCCATTTTCTTTAAAACTGCTTCCACAGGCGAACCAAATAACACATCAGACTGTAAAGGAGCATCCAAAATCCTAGTCTTAACATGCTCTGCTAAATTCTGATCCCTCAACCAGGCATGCCTGCGAAGAACAGAACTAGTGGCAGCCACCCTCGAGGAGGCCTGCACAGCATCAAAACCACATTGCAAAGAATGCTTACCCACTTGTTCAGACACATGAACTAAATCCAGCAACTCTTTACACTCTATACCTTCCGCCAAAGCATCCACCTTAGATTTCAATTGTGAAAGGAGATAATTTTGATATTTTAGCATGTGAAACTGACAATTCAACGCTCTCATGGCTAAAGTGGAAGAAGTATACACTTTCTTTCCCCACCTATCCAAAGCCCTTGCCTCTTTATCAGTGGGAACAGGATTTTTAACAACAGAGGCCTTAACACCTTTAGGCCCCTGAGAAATAGTTTCCGGGTCTGCCCTAGGACTCTTAAACAGATACTTATGAGCTTCAGGCACCCTATAGTACCTATCAGGTTTAACAGGGGCAGGAGGCAAAGAATCAGGGTTCAGGGAAGCCTCTGCAAAAACATCTTCCACCACATTCAACACAGGAGGAATAGCTAAGGGCCTATGCTGGGGTAAAAATAAGAATTCCCTAAGCCTTTTCCTGGAATCAGAGTAATCTTGGCCTTCCCATTTAAAGTGCTCCCTCATGGAATGCAGAGTCTCTGAAAATGAGAAATCCTCAGGTGGAGAAGCTGTAGGAGTGGAATCATCCACATCAGAATCAGAATAAGGAGGATACTCCTGCAAGTCTTCCGCAGAAGACTCAGAAGCCTCTGAACACTGTTCAAAACTCTCAAACTCAGGTTCCACCCTAGGCCTCTTATCAGGAGGGGGCATAGAGCCTCTAATCATAGTAATTAAATCTTCTGCCATTTTAAGCATATGTTTCTTAGGCACAGAACCTGAAGTGCTAGGAGAAGCCCCCACTGAAGCTAAACTTGGCCTACCTCTCAAAGAAGTTTTGGAAACAGAAGGAGAGGCTCTAACTACCTTGGGAAGAGAGGGAAGAACAGTTACCTGAGAAGCCCCTCAGCCTGGCCTACCTCCTGAGAGGGCACATCCTGTAACAGTAAAGTCTCTGCCTGAGACTCCAAAGAAACTCCTGGCAAAACCTCTGGCTCCGCTGAGTTTCTAAAGAACCGACGTCCGGGACTGCCGGTTCATCAACCCTAGGCTTTGCTGTTTTGTCTTTGCGCTTTTTGAAGCGGCCGGAGCATCCGACGGCATTTAATAATTACAACGCTTCCCAAACACTAACCTGGCACAGTCTAACCTTCTCTTAATTGTGCGTTTGTTAAATCTAGCACAAGAGCGGCAACCAACAACGTCGTGCTCAGGCCCTAAACAAGGTATACACAAAGTATGGTAATCCCTATGAGGTATCTGCTTCCCACAAGAAATACAGTTATTCACTTTTTCTGACATCCGGTTAAATACTGAGGCAAGAAAAACCAAAATGTTCTAACGGGGTACTTAGCCAACTTTGATTCGGTCTGAAACTCCGACTTCGGAAATTTTCAGAACGCCAACCTGCACTCGCAAAACTGCTTCTGCATCGGACCATGCGGCAAAAAAGACTGAGGATATGACGTCGGTCATGCGCATTAGTACCCTGACGTCCTGACATCAGTCTAATGCGCCTTGACCGACGTCAGCCATATACTTTGGTATTCGGGCCGACTGGACAGCGGACTACCCTATGGTTAGGACTGCAGCAATGTGGAATGAAGAACATCGGAGATGTCTGCAGGCTGAGGAGAATGAGAAACTGCTGCACCTGGAAGCTGAGGAAAAGGAGAGGCAAAGGCAGCATGAGAAGGAGATGCTGACTCTTCGCCAGAGTCATGGAGGCAGTGGAGAAGGGAGTAACTGGGCTCCAGAAGCACAAAAGGGCAGTAAATTTCTTCTGCAGTTTAAAGAGGGGGATAATTTTGATAGTTTCATTCATATGTTTGAAAGGGTATGTAAACAGTATGATGTTGACCAAAGGCTCCGAGTACGGTTCCTGACCCCCTTTACTCCATGGTAAAGCTGTAAATATGTTGTCTAAACTTGCTGACTGTGAATATTTTGATTATACTGCTGTTAAAAATTACTTGCTAGAATGTTTTAAGCTAACACCTGAAACGTATAAGAAAAAGTTTTGTGAGCATAGACACAAGCCAGATGAAAAAGTGTGTGTGAATATGTTGCTGAACTGAGCACTTATTTTCATAGGTGGGTGAGTGGATGTCAGGTCACCACTTCTGAAGGGCTGGCAGACATTTTGGTGAGGGAAGAAGCCCTTAGCACTTTGCCTGAGGACATGAGGATCTGGGTAGCTGATAGATAATGTGTTACTTCAGATGAGTTGGGGAAGAAGGGAGACCTATACCTAGCAAGCAGGGCATCCCTGCACAGGAAAGGGACCCCCAGTACTGCTCATGGGTCTAAAGGAACCCATGGTGGGTAGCACAGACTGCCCCAACAGAATCTGCCAGTAGCAGGGGAAGCCACTAGTCCAAGTACATGTCCAGGACCTAGGGTTAAATTTTTTGAATGCAACCAGTGGGGCCATGTGGCATACAGATGTCCACAGAGGCAAGGTGCAGAACAAAAGGTGAGAGCCAGTAAGTGAAGAAGACAAAATGCTAACAGTAGGTTGTCTTGAGACAACAGGGGTACCAAACTACCATCCTGCAGATGTCCTGATAGGAAAGGATTTGGATGAGTACTATGAGTTAATGCAGTTACATGCAGACACGCTAAGAGACAAGCATGGGGATCTAGTAGCCTGGGGGAGACCCAGACAGACTGCATACTTTCAGCCAGGATTGGTGAGGTGGTTACTTCAGAGAAGGAGCTACTATGCAACAGTGAGACAGACCGAATGTGAGCCACAGCTGCTTGTGGGTATTGATGTTCCCTTGGACAGAGTGACTGCAAAAGTAGAGGTGAGTAGTAGTACCTAGGCCGACAGTGAGGCACCACTATCAAGGAGGATGCAAGACTTCCTGTGGAAGGGGAACTGGGAAGGGTTACAAAGAGAGAGCCGAGACAGGCTCAACTCTCAGACCCTAAATTGCAAGGCCTAAGGCAGGTAGTTATGGAGGCATCCGATTCTCAAGGGAAGGGGGATCTGTATACTGGGACAAAGGGTTACTGTATAGAGTGTGGACCCCTGAGGGAGGGCTAGAAGGTGAGAGGGTACAGCAGTTGGTAGTGCCTAGAGCCTACCGTCTGGCACTTCTAGCCATAGCCCATGATATTCCCTTTGCAGGTCATATGGGCATAAAACATACAAAGAGACGTATTATGCAAAATGTCTATTGGCCTGGAATTTCCTAAGATGTAACAGGGAACTGCAGGACTTGTGAGCAGTGCCAAGAGGTAGACAAAGCGAGAGCTCCTTTGATGCCTTTGCCTGCGATTGAGGAGCCATTTCAGAGGGTAGCTATGGATATTGTGGGGCCTCTGAGTACCCCAAGTTCCACAGGGAAAATGTATATCCTAGTGGTAGCGTATTATGCTACAAGATACCCTGAGGCAGTGGCTTTGTCCTCCACTGAGGCAGAAAAGGTGGCAAATGCTTTGTTAGAGATTTTCAGCAGGGTAGGTTTCCCAAAAGAAATACTGACAGAGGTGCCAATTTCATGTCAGACCTGCTGGCTTGTCTGTGGAAGTACTGTGGGGTGATGCACCTGAAGACCACCCCCTACCATCCCCAGACTAATGGTCTGGTTGAGAGGTTAAATTCTATAATGCTACAGGCATTTGCAGACCAGTTTAAGAGGGAGTGGGACAAATATTTGCCCCATCTGTAGTTTGCTTACATAGAGGTTCCCCAGGAATCTACAGGTTTTTCACCCCTTGAGTTGCTGTATGGGCATAGGGTGAGCGGACCTCTAGATTTAATTTGAGAGGAGTGGAAAGGCAAGTGTGAACCTCACAAGGAGTCTGTTGTGGCACATGTCCTAAACCTCAGGACAAGGCTCAGCGAACTCATGGGCTTGGCCCAGGAGAACCTGGCAGAAGCCCAACAACAGAAAAAGGTGTGGTATGACAGGAATGCTCAAGATAGAGAGTATGCTGTGGGGCAGCAGGTAATGGTTCTTATTCCTGTCAGACACAACAACCTGCAAGCAGCTTGGGAGGGATTACAAAGTGGTAAGAAAGGTAAGTGATGTCAACTACATGGCGGAAATGCTAGCAGGGGCACAAATTGTACCATGTTAACATGATGAAACCTTACCATGATAAGGAGGCCCTTGTGCTGAGCATTTGCAGTGAACTGTAGGAGGAGTCTGAGGGAGATCTGGTGACTGATCTCAGGGAGGCTTGGACTGACACCTCAGTGGAAAGGGTAGCAATGTCCCAGCAGCTACCTCCTACCCAGGTTCAAGAAATCCAAGCAGTTCTACAAGAGTTTGGGGACATGTTCACTGGGAAACCAGGATGCACCCACCTGGTGCAGCACAAGGTGGATACAGGACCCCAAAGGCCTATTAGGAAGGCCCCTTATAGGGTGCCTGAGAGAGTCAAACAGACTCTGAGGGAAGAGATACAGGAGATGTTGGAACTAGGGGTGATTCAAGAGTCCAACAGTCCATGGACCTCCCCAGTGGTGCTGGTGCCAAAGAAGGATGGCAGCACCAGGTTGTGTGTGGACTACAGGAAATTAAATAGTCATACAGAGTCAGATGCTTACCCTATGCCTAGGACAGATGAGGCCCTAGAGCAGCTGGGTGGGGCTAAGTATCTTACAACCACTGATCTTACCAAGGGTTACTGGCAGCTGCCCTTGACTACCAGTGCTAAAGAGAAGTCAGTCTTTGTGACTCCTTTTGTCTTGTATGAGTTTACAAAGATGCCCTTTGGGATAAAAAATGCTCCAGAGACTTTCCAGAGGCTGGTAGATCATATCCTAGCAGGAGCAGGATGGTTTGCCCTTGCTTACCTAGATGACAGTGCCATCTACAGCCATTCCTGGCAAGAGCACCTTCAGCATGTCAGGGAAGTGCTGGGCAGACTACAGAGGGCAGGGTTGACCATTAAGCCCAGCAAATGTCAGGTGGGTATGGCAGAGGTCTTATACCTGGGACATAGAGTGGGGAGTGGTAAGATCAGGCCAGAACCTGCCAAAGCAGAAGTCATTCAGGCATGGCCTGCACCTGTTACCAAAAAGCAGGTGAGGGCATTCTTAGGGAACAGCAAGGTACTACAGAAAGTTCGTCCCCAGTTATACTACAACAGCTGGTCCCCCCTCACAGACCTGACAAGGAAGAACAGGCCAGATAATGTAGGATGGACCCCAGCATGTGAGCAGGCATTCCAGGAGCTTAAGGAAGCTTTAGGAGGACCCCCTGTGTTAGCCAGTCCAGATTACAGCAAATAATTTGTTGTGTAGGTGGATGCTTCGAAAAGCACAATCGCTGCAGCTGTACACTATGAAAAGAAATGTAGTACACTGCGGCGATCTTTAAGGGCAGCTTCCCAGCTGTATTCTAACAGACAGCAGTACTAGAAGAGATACACATTCCTTGTTTTCATTCAAGGAATGAAGTTATTTGCGTGTGTTTATTTATTTTTAAACAAAAACATAACAAACAAATCACTGAGAATGATAGGAATCTGTCGAAAATGCCACACAGAGTTTCATATTTCTTGTTCTTCAGAAAATGCACATGCATGCAAAATCTGTTGCTTTATTAACTTTCAAAGTGATTTAGAGTAATGTTTTAAAATCTGACTTTAAGCCTTTGTCTCCCATTATTTTTGTCTTTATTTCTGATCCCTACAAAAAGATGCTGACAGCTATGCTCACTATGATACAGCACAGTGCTGTTATTAATTTTTCATTGTTTCGTTAACTTAATCATTTTCTATACAAATGATGGAACTACTCCATATGTGCTCTCTGATAACCTGAGGAAGATACATCTCTGAACTGCTTAAACTACACCCTTTATTATACTGCAGGCAAAGGGATTGGGAAAAACATTCTCTCATTTTCATTTAGTGCTATGAAAGGGTAATGCTTTACCTTACTATTCATGCAAATACTATCTTGATTTGCAGTGCCATTAATATACAAATGTATTTGCTCTTACTTTAATTATGCTTGGGTTAAAGCACCTCAATATACCTGAATTTGAATCTGAAATAAATCTGAATATCATGGAGGTAGCACAGATGTTGCTTTACCCTTACAGTGAATCTGAAGCCCCCCACTTCCAGTTTGGGACACTGCCATTTCTCTAGTTATTTTTTTAATCAGGTAAAAGTTAACTTCCCTACCCCCCCCCCCCAAGGTCCGCCCAATTTGGGGAGCCTACAACAAGAAAAATAACCAGAGATCATATAGTGGTATTACAGGTATTTCAGAAATGTTATTAAAATTTGTGTAAAGCAGGAAATGTGGAAATCAAAAAACAGGACAAAGGGAAACATTTATGGAAGACTTAATTGTGCCAATATTAGATGTAGATGACACTCAACAATTAACAGTTAAGACAGGAGGAGATGAGATAAAAACAGTGATATATAACCAATCTTCAGCAAAGTCTCCAGGAACCGATGTTTTTTTCTGTGGAAGTTTGGAAGTTAGGAGGGAAGAAGGTGACAAAGATCTGGAAGGTTTTGTTTAACGGTGCTTCTCCTCCTTTTAAAATACTAATATCTTGGAAGAAAGTTAAGGTGGCTTTAATACCTAAACATGGTAAAAACTCGTCAGACAGCTTTATTTAGACCCATTTAAATTTTAAACCATGACTATAAAGTGTTTATCTCTATACTCACTAAAAGGATGGCAAAGGTATTACCACAATTAATAGATATGGATCAATATACTTTGTGGAAGAGAAGCAAACATTAAATAACATGATGATCCAAAGGGAAGCAGAATGTAAGAATATATTGCTGTTGTTGGTGGGTCTTGATGCAAATAAAGCATTCAGAGTAAGCTGGGATTTTAAGACTAGGGCAATAGAAGCATTTGTATTTCCTGAAACAATAAGGTTAAGGTGCAGCAGTTAGCGCTGTCGCCTCACAGCAAGAGGTACTCCCGTTCGATTCTCGGCTGGAGCGCCTTCTGTGTAGAGTCTGCATATCCTCCCACAGTCGAGTGATGATAAAGACATGCAGGTAGGTGCGAGCGTGAATGGGCATGCCTTCTTTGAAGGTTGGGCGTCGACTGGCAACTCGGCCCCGTAAAAATCCACTGCCTATCATGAGCGGACCAGAGTTCCGCTGTGGCGTCCCCTAACCAGGAAAAGCCGAAATACTTTTTATCAGGATATATGAAGGATTGAAGGCAAGAATTAAAGTAGAAGGGCTCCTCTTTCTCCTTTATTTGCCTTATATTTAGAGCCATTGGCAAATAAAATAAGGGACTCAGAAATTGGTACTTTATTTGCAGATAATATTCTGTACCTGATAAATCCAGAAAAGGACACCTCAGTGTCATGGAACATTTTGAGACAGTTTCAAGTCTTTTCATGACAAAATAAAGGCTATAGCCATAAATTATGTTCAACACATGAATTAGTTCTGAGATATCATGTCCCCATAAATATGGCTAAGATGAATTATTAAGAAGTATGGATTAAAAAGGCTTCTGCTACGGCAGATAGCTAAGGATATGTAGCAAGATGCAAAACAAAAGATAATACAAAAACTGAGAAACTGAATGATCCAATATTGCATAACTTATGAAAGAACTATGTAGAGTAGCATTTTGCTTTTTGCTAGAAAGAGAATACACTATGAAAACCACACAGGACAGATGATGAATGACATGTATCTTCAAAATTTCTCATGTAATGATAGCGTTGTCGACTCACAGCAAGATGTTGTCGCGTTCGATTCTCAGCTAGAGAGTCTTCTGTGTGGAGGCATGCGTGAATGGGTGAGCCTTCATTGAAGGTTGTGCGTCAGGACTGGTAACTCGGCACGTAAAAATCCACTACCAAACATTAGCGGACCGGAGTTCCGCTGTGGCGACCCCTAACCGGGATAAGCCGAAAAAACACAACAATGGACAGTAAAATAAAAGCAATGAAAATGTTCTTAGTCCCTTTAGTTTTATGTACAGGTCAGGCATATTTTTATCAACAAGTGGAGTAGTTGTGCACAATAATAAAGAGTTGAAGGAATGAGGACAAAAGTTAGGTGGGATAAGTTGATCCTTCTAGTAGAATAAGGTGGTTTGTGATTCCCTGATTTGAAGAGATATTTAGAGCTACACAGTTATGGCTCATGTACATAACAAAAGCAGAAAGTAATAATTCAAAGTGAATACACCGTACAGGTGAACCGATGGACAATAACTACAAAGACAATTGACAAACGGAAAACTTTAATAAAAAAATCATAAAATACACATAAAATTGAGGGTTTTCTTCCCATCTAACCTGGGACGACTTCAAAATTAAATTCAAAAAAGAAAGGACTTCCTTATATATTCATTATGAACCACTTAATTATCTAAAATCATTTAAAGAGACAAGTGCCAGTAAAAGTATTTGTGTTATAAAACCCCCTTAATCATTAAAAAACAGAACATACACATTGAAAACATTTTAAAACACCCATTAAACCACAATAATTCTAAAAGGGAATACTATACGAAATCTAAAAACTACACAAACTGCATTGCTTTTCTAACTAAAAAAGGCTGAAGGGAAATTTTATCGTTAATGCCCGGGAAAGACTGTGCATTTAGCTTAAGCTGCAAAATGGCTTCCCTTTCTAACTTATTTTTCAAATCATCACCTCTCGGATCTTCCTGAATATGTTCTAATATTGCAAACTTATAACTATGAAAATTCAGGCAATTAATGGAATGCCTAAATAAAGCATTCTTGTCATCATGCCTTTTAATGTGATAAAGGTGCTCATAAATCCTCTTCTTGAGGCACCTTTCAGTTTTTTCTACGTAGAATGCAGAACTGTCACATACGGCAAGATAAACAACATTCGTAGTCTGACAATTCCCTTTAGCAAACCAAACTACAGATTTTGCTTTATTATTTACTATTAACTTCTTAACCTCTAAAATAAGAGAACATTGGGAAAAAACTCACATTTAGATATTTCCTTCCTATTTATCTCAAAATACCTTTGATTTTGACCTTTTTCAAATTCGGTTTTGAGATTACCACCCGTTTTGTACATGAACCATCATCACCAATAATTTCCAAAAGTTGTGGATTACCTCTAATAATATTCCAGTCCTTACTAATCAGGTCTTTAATAAACCTTGAAAATAGGCTATACTGCACAACCAGCACTCTATCAAAAGTATCTTCTTTCCTTAGTTCTGAAGTACTTTCACCTATAGGTGAAATCCACAACTTTTGAAAATTATTGGTGATGATGGTACACCTGTACGATATATTGTTTCTGTTAGTTGTTATTCAGTTCATCGTACACCACTTTGGCACTTTGGTTAAAAATTCAAAGTGGAAAGGAATGATATTGAAGCAGGGGGGACAATCAAGAAATAAGGAGACAGTGGGATTTTGGATGCAGATCTTTACTGAGAATAATAACAGCTATACATAATATTATATTCATAAAGTAGCAGAAATAAATTCCAAGAACTATGCCAACATGAGAAAGGAGGTTTTGCCGACAGGGACGACTGCAAGTAGGGATACACAGCAGGCAAGAGGGAGCTGAAATTTACTTGGAGAAAATTGGCAAAGAAACTAAAGTATCAGGAGCGAATAACTAGAGAGAGAAAGGTAACAGGATGGGATGAGGCTAAAAAGATATTTGGACTGCAGGCTACAGACTGCCTTCCCTAGCTGGGATTGATACCAGCATATAAACAAAGAGAAATGGATGGGGGAATCCTAAGTGAAAAATATGCTCTGGTATAGTTTTTAGATGAATCTATAGTAGAAGCTGCTACTAAAAAAGGATAAAGTACAGTTGTGTACACTTACCATAAATGTAGATGATCGAGTGTATTCACTGTTGCAGTCATTACATTTGAGGTAATCCTGCTGGCAGGTTGCCCTCAGTTGGACTGAATTCCAAAGTCCTCGGTCCTGCGTCGACTGCTGTTGCCCCTTCCCTGATGTCAGGTTGTCAGGGGTATACAAGATGTGGCCAACGCCATTTTCTTTATTTTTTCTTGCCCCAGATGTTAGGTGCCCCCTAAGAGGGTAGCCAAAATTTATATACATATAAATACATGCACCAATATAAACTTTACCTTCATCTACAAGCAAATACACCACATAGGTTGTATAAATCAGAGAAGGAAAGATAGGTTGCATCAGAAGAAAAGGGGGATGGCAGGTGGGTAACCTGGACTGCAACAGTGAATACACTCGAACATCTACATTTATGGTAAGTGTCCACAACTGTACTATGTTCTTCGTGTTTCACTGTTGCAGTCATTACATTTGGGTAGAGTCCCAAAGCTATGGATGAGTGGTTGGAGCTAAACAGCATCAGGAGTGGCTATGAGGCCCTGCAGAACTGCAGTAGCAAAGCCTGCCCTGGATTTAGAGTAGAGTGGCAGATGATAGTGCTTTGTAAAGGTGTGCACTGAACTCCAAGTAGCAGCCTCTAAAATGTCCTTGGTTGGTACTCCCCTGAGAAAGGCTGCTGAAGTGGCTGCAGCTCTGGTTGAATGTGGCCTAATGCCCTTAGGCACTGGCTTGCCATGGTGTAGGTAGCAGTAATGAATGCAGTGGCCAATCCACTTTGAAATAGTCTGCTTTGAGATAGCCTTTCCTTCTGATCCTGCAGCATATGCCACTAGTAATTGTTCTTTCTTTCGGAAAACTTTGGTTCTGTCCAAGTAGAATCTAAGCTGTCTGTGTATGTCCAAAATATGCAGATTTCTCTCCCCCTAGTTCTGTGGATTTGGATAAAAAGTTGGCAGATGAATAGTTTGGATAAGGGCCACACTGGACACCACCTTAAGCATAAATGTTGGGCTTGTCCTCAGAGAGACCCTGTCTGGATAAAAAATGATAAAAGGTTCCAGAGTCATGAGTGCCTGAAGCTCTGAGACTCGTCTTGCAGAAGTTATTGCTAGGAGCAGAGCTGTTTTCCAAGATAAAAACTTTATATCAGCTGTAGCAGCTGGCTCAAAAGGTGGCAGGGTGAGTTTTTCCAAAACATAGTTGAGGTCCCATGCAGGCACTGGTGATCTTCTTGGAGGCCTTAAGTTTTTGGCTCCTCTGAGGTACTGTTTTAGAAAGGGATGAGAAAAGATTGGTGGCTCTGTATTGTAATGAGCCAAAATGGCAGAGGCATGAATTTTAATAGATGAAAAAGATACACCTTTGTCCAGCATCTCAGTTAAGTATTGCAAAATCTGAGGAATATTTCGCACAGCTGTATCGTTTCTTTGTGCCAGGTTCCAAGCACAAAATCTCTTCCGTTTTCCAGCATAAGATTTTCTAGTACTAGACCTTCTGAACTCCAAAATGACATCCATCACAGCTTTACTGAGAGGTGTGTTTTTGTACGACTACGTTTATCCTTCATGCTGCCAGGTTTAAAGTCCTGAGTTGGCTGTGCAGGATCTGATTGTTTTGTTGGGGCAGTAGTTGAGGTATCTGAGATAAGGTCCAGGCTGGGCATGGAGACAAGCTCCTTAGTCTTGGATACCAGTACTGGCGGGGCCAAGTCTGGGGCAATTAGTATCATCCTTGGCTTCTCCTGCCTGACCTTTAGGAGTACTTTGGGGAGGAGAGGCAGAAGGGGAAATGCGTATACTGATAGGGCATCCACTTTCCATGCTTGTCTGTGATAAATCCTTGTGCAGAATCTTTTCAGTTGGTAGTTGTGAGGGGAGGCAAATAGATCTATGTCCGGGCATCCCCATTTCCTTGTTATCATGTTGAAGACTTGTGGATCAAGGTGCCACTCATGGGGATCCATGAGGTTTCTGCTTAGATCATCTGCCAGAGTATTTTTCCTTCCTGGCAGGAATTGTGCTTGGCTAGTCTGCAAAGGGGGTAAGAATGTGTGCCCCCCTGCTTGTTTATATACCACATGACCGTGGTGTTATCTGTCTTTATCAGTAGTTGTCATGGATGAAGTAGGTCCTTGAAAGCTGTCAGGGCACCTTGAACTGCTAGCATCTCTTTTTGATTGATATGTAGATGCATTTGGTTTGAGGTCCATGTGCCCTGAATGCATCTTCCTGCCATGTGGGCCCCTCAGGCATAATCTGATGCATCCGTAGTTAGTGTTTGCCTGGTTGGGGGTAATGTGAATGGTTGTCCCTTGTTTTGGATACAAGTCTTTGCCCACCATCGAAATTCCTGTTGCAGGCAGGGAATGAGAGTAATCATAGTTTCCAGACTGTGGCAATGTTGAGTCCAAACACTTTTTAGGTACCATTGAAGTTTCCTCATATGCAGTCTTGCATATGGAATTAGTAGGATGCAGGATGCCATGAAGCACAAAGCCTGCAGAATTTTTCTTGCAGATAACTGGGCCTTTGTTGCCAGCATGTTGAAATGGGTAGTCAGTTGCCTGTGTTTGTCTGGCGTGAGATAAGCCATCTGGGCAGTTGTATCTAAGCTTGCACCCAGAAATATTATCTCTTGAGAGGGTACTAGTTTTGATTTCTTTTCGCTGACTGTGTACCCTAAGCATGTTAGAAGCCTTTTCACAAATGCCAGATGCTGTAGAAGAATGTCCTTGTTCTCTGCTTGAATTAGACAGTCATCCAAGTAAGGATATATTTGTATTCCTCTTTGTCTACAGAATGCAATTACTGGGGCCAGGCATTTTGTAAAGACCCTGGGCGCAGTAGATAAGCCAAAGGGCAGTGCAGAGAATTGGTAATGCATTGAGCCAGCCTTGAATCTGAGGCATCTTCTGCATATTTATCTGATTGGGACATGCAGGTATGCCTCTTTTAAGTCTAAAGTCACAAGTCAAGCCTTCCTGCCCAGCATGGGCAGAAGCTGCTGCAAAGTCAACATCTTGAATTTTGGTATATCCAGGAATGTGCTTAAAATAGATAGGTCCAGTACTGGCCTCCAGGCCTTGTCCTTTCTGGGTACCAAGAACAGTCTTGAGTAAAATCCTTGTCCCTGCTCTTGCTCTGGTACTAGTTGAATGGCCCCCATGTCCATGAGGGATGAGACTTGTTTTTGTGCCTCTGCCCATTGATTTTTTGGCAGATCTGGCCAGCCGTTTGCCTTAGGCAGGGTATGGAAATGGAACTTGTAGCCTTGTGACATGATATTTAAGACCCACTTGTCCTGGGTTATAATGTGCCAATTTTGAGAAAAAAAAAGTGCTAATTTTCCCCCTAAGGGGGCTGCAAAGAGATAAGTGCTTGGTGCAGGCTGGGGGAAGTCATTGGGACTGTTTCCTGAATGGTTGTGATTTGTCTTCTCCAACTTTGGAGGTAGAAGCCCCCCATTGTTTTGAGCGGAATGAACCTTGCGCCTGGGATCTGCCTCTAGAGCGTCTGGGTCTGCCCCTTTGAGGTCTGTCTGACACAGGAAAGGACCAATTCTTTGTTGGCTAGCGTCTACTAAACCTAGGTGGCTGTACTTGTAAAAAATATTTGACCGTTTGCATAGATTTAGCTTTGTCCTCCATTTTTCTTTAACACCTCTTCTGCCTTAACACCAAACAAAGTCTCACGCTGTAAAGGTGCATCTAATAATTTAACTTTAACATGATCAGGCAGATTTTGTTCCTTTAACCAAGCATGCCTCCTAATTACAGAACCTGTAACTGCGGCCCTGCAGGAGGCCTCTGAAGAATCAAACCCACATTGCAAAGTATGCTTTCCAACTTGTTCAGCTGCATGCAGTAAATCCTGCATTTCCTTGTTTTCTGCACATTCAGAGTTTTAACATTTTCTGCTTAAGTAATGCCATGACATGTTGCTGATATTTGAGCATATGAAACTGACAGTTTAAGGTCCTTATAGCCAAAGTAGCAGATGTGTAAACCTTTTTTCCCCATCTATCCAGTGGCCTAGAATCTCTGTCAGAGGGGGTAGGGTTTTTTGCAGCGGAAGCCTTAACTCCTTCGGGACCCTGAGAAATAACTTCTGGGTCTGCAGCAGGGTTTTTAAAAAGGAATTTATAAGAGTCAGGAACCCTGTAATATCTGTCAGGCTTAACAGGAGCTGGAGGTAAGGAGTTAGGGGTAAGACTAGACTCCGAAAATACATCATCTACAATGTCTAACATGGGAGGGATGGCTAGTGGCTTGTGTTGAGTAGGAACAGGAAATCCCTGAGCTTCTTTTTAGATTCTGAAAAATCTTGGCTCTCCCAGTGGAAATGCTTCCTCATGGTATGTAAGGTTTCCCCCAAAAGAATAGTCCTCTGGAGGAGAAGCTGAAGGTATAGATTTCTTCAGCATCAGAATCCTCATAGGGGGGGGAAGAGAATATTCCGGATCAGAAGAGGAATCAGAAGAAATGGAAACCTGATCTGAAGATTCATAGTCAGTCTCTTGCCTAGGCCTCTTATCAGGAGAAGGATGGGAACCCCTGATCAAGGTAATCAAGTCTTCGGCCATTTTGAGCATCTGCTTTTTTGGCATGGAGGCCTGTCCACATGGCTCTTGAGTTTGTTTCTTTGCCTTTGAAGGTGCTTTAGTCTTTGAAGTCGGTTTAATGTATAGATGTTTAGGTCTGAAAACACCCTCAGAAGCCGGTACCTGCTCAGCGGCTCCAGACCCATCTGAAGGAATAGCGGCTGAGGCTCCAATACCTTGAGTTTCCAAAGGCATAGCCGACTCCACGTGGCAGTCGGTAGCGGCCTGCGACTCTAAAGTAGCGGGCATCAGGGGCTGCGAAAGCACCTCACTGAGAACCAGCGAACCGGCGACTGGCTTAGGAGAAGCTTCGTCGTCAGTTTTGGGCCTCTGTTGTCTAGCTTTTTCTTTTTCTTTGCGTTTTTTGTGAACTCCGGTAGTTGGATGGCTATCCGACGACACTTCTGGATAGTTACACCAGTGTACAAAATAGTTTAATGCAAAATCATACCGATGCTTAATAGTGCATTGGTTAAATCTAGCACAAAAAAACGAAAACCTGAAACGTTATGGTCAGGGCCTAGGCAAGGAATACAGTAAGAATGAAAGTCCTTATGAGATATTTGCTTCCCACAAGAAATGCAATTATTAACTTTTTCTGACATCAGTCTGGAGCAAGAAAAAAGATTTCCCCAACAGGGTGCTTAGCTTTATAGAAGACTTTGGATCTGAAATTCGAACACGAAAATCTCAGGAGTCGGCCGACCGGCACTTGCGAACTGCTTCTGCTTCGGGCACCACGTGGCAAGAAAGACTGAAGAAAATGGCGTTGGCCGCATCTTTTATACCCCTAATGACCTGACGTCAGGGAAGGGGTGACAGCAACCGACGCAGGACCCAGGACTTTGGAATTCAGGCCGACTGAGGGCAATCTGCCAGCAGGATTACCCCAAATGTAGTGATTGCAACAGTAAAACACGAAGAACATCTAGTAGGGAACACAAGATATTGCATGATACCTATAAGAATCAGTCAATCAGAGGCGGTTAGAAAGATTGGAAAGAGAGACTGGATAAGCAATCTACAAGGGAACAATGGGAGGACATATGAATGATTCTCAAGTGTTTGCACTGGTATTTTTATACCCCAAGCAGAGTTCAAAGAAATTTTCATCAGGCAGATGGCAAATATTTGAGGTGAGATTTGGGAAGAAAAATGCAACTGGCAACTGAGAAAATGCATTTTGAGAGCATAGTGAGTTGGCAGATTTTAAAAATTCCCTACAGAGTACTCTGTCAGAAATATTGGGTGAGCAAATAGGTGCAACTTAGAAAGGGATTATTCTCAACTGGAATATAGGCTCTGAATTGCCTAGACACATTAAGTCCTTGCTCAGTTTAATTCTGGTGGCTGCCAAAAAGCAATTAATACACAATGGAAATCAAAGTCTAAACCAACTGTATTTGAAGTATAGAATATTGTAACAGAGATAAAAAAAAAATCGAAGTGGGGTCTTTAGAAAAGGGAAGGAGCAAATTACACAGAAATAAATGAAATATTCTGGGAACAATACATATAGAATAATTTTCAGGAGCAGGAGAGAGGTTTAAGGGAAGGCAGGAATTGAGCAATTTATGTAAATTTACAAGTTCCATGATAATGCGTTCCATGCCCTTGCAGATCAGGCTTGTCAGACTGATGGGACGGTAGTTCCTGGGATCCAAGGTGGATCCCCCCCTTTGTGGAGTGGGATAAATGTAGCTGTGTGCCACTCAGTGGGCACGAAGCCTGAGGTGAGGTTATGATTAAACATGATACTTAGGTGAGGTGCCAGTTCAGAACTACAAAAATATAAATTTAAAGCAAACAAAAACATTTTTCAGTTTACCATAATCACATAAATCTGTAACGGATGGTGCAGTGTTGCAGTGGTAGCATTGTCACCTCACAGCAAAAGGTTCTCCAGTTTGATTCTTGGCTGGAGTGCCTTCTGTGTGGAGTCTACATCTCCTCCCTGCATTTGTGTAGGTTTCCTCCGGGGGCTCTGGTTTCTTCCCATGTTTCAAAGACATGAATCTGGAGCATTTCTCCCCAGGCCTCCACTGAAAATTGGCTTGGTTTCAAGTCGGACTTCCTGGTAAACAAATGCTATATAAACAAAAATAAATAAACATTCACCTTCTCAAAACTTGCATCACCTTACCCGTGAATAGAGGAGTTAAATCATTGCCTGGTCAATTTGGTGATGATTACATACATTTTCAAATATGCAATTGCAACTATAAAAGTCACCGTTTTCTTTTTATTTATTTTTAATTTTCTTTTGTTAACTAGGAAAGTCTGACTAGGTTGAAAGTAACCTCTTTTCGGCAGAGGTCTAGGCAAAAAATCTCCAAGAATATTGCGATCCTCAAGTGAAGGAGTTCAAGTATCCTGTGGTCTTGCTCACATGTGAGGGTACAAGCAAACTAGCAAGTGGATGGTTGTGACAGCATCAATACTGCAAGAACTACACTTAATCCTTTCAATGTACTGGTCAGCCTATCCCATCTTCATTAACAGTCATAGGTTTTAGAAAGAGACCAAAACAATTAAACTACAGATGGAAGTGGAAAAAAAACAATAAAGGTTCTTTGCAGGGTGCTGGTTCACTCCCCATAACACAGTGAGCAGCTCAGCAATACAGGAAAACCTTAAAGTATAACCTCACTCATTCAAACTGAGAGAAGCCTCTTAAGACAGACAGTACAAATGTCCCCTTGGGTGCTTTCCACAGGAGGTACACCAAGCACAACTCAATGGGAGGAGGTGCCAGGACACACCAAGACATACCAGCAGAATTTTAACTTTCAGCTTGCCTGGGAATGTCTGGAATACTTCAGGATAAGCTGGAAACTGCTGCTGGAGATAGAGAATTCTGGTCTATCCTGCTCAGCTTACTACCAGCATGATGCTCAGATGAATGAGCAATCTGGAAAGTGGACAGATGGAGTTGGGGGGGGGGTAAAGAAAGCCTCTGAGTGACAATAAACCATTACTACACAGTCTGAAGATTTACCCTTAGCTTCAATACATATGTGTGAATTTAGACTGAAGTGAAAGACTTACCACTGATGGCTTCCATTCATCAAGCCTCTTGTCCAGAGCTACATCATAGCAGAAAGCTCCAGCTATAACTAAACAAAACATGAGGAAATATTAATGCACTGCTTTTGTACAAGTAATTGCTAGCGAATATACTTAAAGGTTTTACTGTAGTATTATACCAGTTACAATTTTCTTATGTAAAGAAAAATAAGAAAATTATTGTGTTTTTGACCTTCATTACATTTTAATTAGAAAAATGACCTGGAAATAACGCACACTATTTTATGCACAAGACGTAGTTCTCCACCTATAGAATCCATGCAGTTTTTCAGCTGCACTAAAAAAAAGTTATTTCGGCACAGACTAGAGATCAATGACATGTTCATAACATTTAAAGATGTAAACCAGTTCATGCTACCACAGCAGAGTTTTTCAAAGGAAATCACAATGTTTTAAATGACCAGCTTGAATCCTAACAAATTAAGATAATAATTTGTCAAAAGGCATAAAATCAACATTTAATTAGTGGAACCAGTAGACATAACAAATCAATTAAAAGTCTAACAAACCACAGCAGAATGGCTATTACTGCACAGTTGAATACACAGAGGATTGCTCACACAATTATTTATGTAATCAAGATAAAATGTGACCATGGAAACAGTGTCTTTCAAAAAAGCATGACATTATAATGAATCAAATTTGTGAACTTTGACTTTTTTCTGACAAAGTTAACAAAGAAAAAAATTGGCAGGCAGGACACTATATTATGCAAGAGAGTAAGAAACCGTATTATAACGAATGTTATTTCTTATCATCATGCTAGTAACTTGTTTTTCTTCATCTTGAGCATCACCAGGAGGAAAGCCTCTCATGGTAATAACAAACACATGAGAAAATAATCAGTACTCACAAGCTGATACTTGAGAGACATCTTGCAACAGCTAACAACTGATATCTGCCTTCCAGAAGGCCTCACATCTAGTCACCACCCATTGAAAGTCTGAGGAATCGCCCACAAGGAGTAGTGAAAAATAAATAGAAAATGCAGCTTTCACAAATAAAACTTCATTCTGATGGATATAAAATAGTCAGAGTACTGCACAGCATGTAAATACAGATCTGGTGTGAATGTCATAGGATGTTTCCAGCGGTTTACCTTTATATCGGTGATCCCCAAAACAAGACAAATGGAGACCTCCACGATGTAAAATAAACTGGATTTATTACAAAAACAAGCGCTTTCACGTACAGCAGGTACGCTTCTTCAGGTTTATAAAAATGACTCAATACGAGTGCTTTATATATCTTAGCCCAACAGGTTAAACAATCAATTCATAAAACACTTATTCAATTGATCAATTAGCCAATCAATTCAACAATCTCAACAAGGTGTGGTAGAGCTCAGTACTACTAGAGTAAATATATGTATATATAAATCCCTTTCTTTATACCAATATATATATATATACGAAATCATCATGCATATGAGTCATATACATAGATGTGTGAACATAAACATATGCACATATATATATAATACTTATCTAAGAATATAACTACATATTTAAAAATAAAAGTACCAAAAACATTCACAGCTACTAAAGACACATCAATCCTAAAATAGATGATATAGATTCAATTTAACTAATAATGAACATCAATACATTTGTGTAAAAATTACAGACCTTAAAAAGGCATAGAAATATATGTACATATATACATAAAAATATATATCATTCATTCAATAAAGCATTATAATTAAATAATCTCGAAGCTATATATATATATATATATATATATATATATATATATATATATATACACACACACACACACACATACATACATATATATATATATATATATATATATATATATATATATATATATAGATAGATAAGGTAACTAGCTAAAGAGCTTAAATTTAGTGTATCTATCTATCTACGTGCTGCTAATATAGGTTTTATGCTAACTGACTGATTAAGTCCTGGTTGAATATGAGACTTCAGCCTTAAAATCCAGTTTAACTCGGCTGTTTCCAGATAATTCTGTCCATCACCCCCTCTCTTATTTATACTTATAACTTGCAGGACCCTAAATTTAAAAGTATGATCAGGGTACATATCTATGTGCTTGGCTAAAGCATTTGTTAAGTTCATCTTCCTTATATCATATATATGATTATAAATGCGGTCTCTCAGCCTCCTAGAGGTTAAATCTACATAGTATGCATTACATTCTGTGCAGATGGCTAGGTATATTAAATTCTTAGTCTCACAAGTAGCATAAAAGTCGCTTGTGAATATATAATGAAGTTCAGGTACAATAAATTGGTAGTCACTAGTGATAAATTTACACATGTTGCACCTTTCACAGGGAAATGTACCATATTTAAAGGTCGATCTACTCATAATATTATTAGTCTCCCTATTAGTTCTCTCAGAGCATAACAATCTCTTTAAATTCTTACTATTTCTATACCTAAATGTTGCTTTATCACCCACTATATTACTGATATGTTGATCTATTAGTAGTACACCCCAATTTTTCTTGACAATTAGTAATATATTTATTATCATTCGTATATCTGGTATTAAAAGCTACCTTTTTATTGTTAAAGTTAACTTTAGGAATAGGTTTGTTTTTATTCTTATTTTTATTTTTATTTCCATTCCTTGATACAGTATCAGTTAGTAATTCATTGTTAGTATCAATTAGACTGGGAATTATACCATTCTTGCACTGTACATCTTTTTTCATACTTTCTATCATAGAAATAGGGTAACCCCTACTCTGAAATAATTCACGTAATACATCCCATTGAGTGTCTCTATCCACACTGTTTTTACAAAGCCTGAAAATTCTTGTAAACTGATTTCTCACAATATTGGAGAATATATGACGTGGATGCATACTATTGTACTGCAATAATGCATTCCTCCAACATGATTTACGATATAGTGTAGTAAAGACCATACCTTCTACATCTTTAAATATAGTGATATCTAAAAAATCTATTTTAGAAGAGGATGTCTCCATAGAGAATCTAAGAAATACAGTAGTGGATTCTAAAAAAGTAACTAATTGTTCCAACTGTTCATTGTCACCTTTCCAAATAATAAGTATGTCATCCACAAAACGTCTGTATAATACTATATTTTGCATAAACATACTTCTAAACAGGAATAGTGACTCCCAGTGATACATAACCAAATTTGCTTAGGAATTTGCACAGGGGGTGCCCATTGCAACCCCCCCCATCTTTGTTTGAACAACTTATCTTGGAACAAAAACAAATTATTATTTAGCACCACATCCAATAAAATAAAAATAAGTAACTGTGTATTATTGTCAAACATCCCATCATTAAGTAATAATTCCCTAACTGCTTCAATTCCATAGTCATTTGGGATTACTGTGAACAAATTCTTGACGTCAAGTGTTACAAATGTATAAGAGGAGGTGACCACATTATTATCCATTAGACTTTGTAGATCATTTAGCAGCTGACAGGTATCTTTTATAATCGTGGATATAGTTCTAACTAAAGGTCCTAGTTTAGATTCTAAATAGCAGGAAATTCTCTCAGTCACCCATTTTTCCCCTGCTACTATAGGACGTAAAGGAGGAGGAAAAATACCTTTAGTATCTTAGGAAGTCCCTTTATGAGTGGAATCAACGGATCTTCCACTAAAAAGTAATCATACAGTTCTTTTGTTATTTGCCTACACATAAGGAGATCATAATATAAGGTGTCATGAACCATTCTAATCGTTCTAATGAGTCTATCACTATCTATCTGTTCATATTTACCAGTATCTTTCAACATATCAAGCATTAACTCAGTGTAAAAAGTGGCATCCATTAAAACCATTCCGCCACCTTTATCTGCTGGTTTTATAACCAAACTAGAATCTCTAGACAAGACTGTCAAGGCATTGCGTTCGTTAGTATCTAGATTATAATATAGGTCACTTTTCTTACACTTAAAATCAGAAAAATATTTATAATAGTCCCTTTCACATAGTTAAATAAAGCAATCTATGTTAAAAGGAAAATTAGGGACAAACATGCTTTTTGATTTAAAACGATTCTCCTTATTAAAGCCAGATGCACTAATGTCATTATAATATACCTTCAGTGATACTGTTCTTGCAAATAAACGTAAATCCACCAGAATTTCAGCGAGGTTACTGTTTTGCGAAGGAATAAATGAGAGGCCTCTATTCAAGAGACTTCTCTCATTGGTGTTTAAATTATAGCTGGAAAAGTTAAACACTAGTTCTGTCAGTTCCTTGGTTTCCTTCTTACCTCCATTGTTTCGTCTGAAAATTTCCTCTTCCGTCGATCTCGGCTGTTCGATCTCGTCTGAAACTGTAGGCGATACTGTACTGGTAGTGGTAAAAAAACACTCGAGGTAAATCCAGAAGCTGTTTTCGGTCTCGCTCCATTTCTGTTGTGCGTCAAGGGATCCTGTTCTCCGAGACCCTCTTGATTTGGCGGTGGCGTAACCGTCATTGATGTCATTTCCACTCGATTGCTTCCGGCGATTGACGTCATATCCGTATCATTAGAAACTACAAGTTCATCAGTGGATGTAGGATTTAAAAGGGCAATGTCTATTACATCATGCTGGTCATTTAGATTATTAGATGGAGTTACATGATTGTTAGAATAATTATGAACTTTCGGCCAGACAAAAATCTGGCCCAATAGAAAATCTCGATAGTCTCTTTGTAACTTTTTATATTTCAGCTGTTGCAGCCTGTCACTATAAGCAGTAACTTGCGTATACATAGCATCAATCTTCTTATCATAGACTTCACCTTTATAGCGACCAAGTAAATCTCTATGCAGAGTCTCCACTTTGGAAGCTAACATGTTTTCAATAGGTGTAAAATAATCAATTAAAAGTCTAATATATTGCTTACTGAAGTCTATATTTAGTTGTTGCCATTGCTTTAATAGTTCTGGGTGACTGTCACCATATGTGGGCATGCAGAGAACCCGCATGCCTCGAGGTATTACTTGAAAGTGAAGGCATGCTTCCAAGTGTCTTCTTTGCCATAACAATCTATGCATTTTATAAAGGTCATTCTCAAGTTCTCGAAGGCTGTTAAAGAAGTCTTAAAGTCTGTTACAGTACCTATATTGTTTGTAGACACAGGAACATGTAAATCCAGGTTCAATAAAGGATTTTCACATTGACCAAAAATATCATTCCACTTGTTAACGGGGCTCTTCAGACCAGGATTATAATCAAGCTCCACTATAGGTGTATCCATCGTGTGTTGGTAGTTGGTGTCGGTGAACCCAATATGGACAAAACTGCTTCCGCAAATACCGAAGTGCGAACGTCTCCGACGAACTCCACATAACCGAACGGCAAAACCACACCCCTTTTTGACCCATGGTAGCACTGGTGTGGAGGTGTGGCCGGAAAGGTCGAAATTCAACATAATTTCGACATTTAAAAATTTCTGTGCTTTGGTTTCATTTAAACGGTTCGATTAAGTGACCAGTTGATCACGTCTGACCGACGATATAAAGGTAAACCGTTTCCAGCTTGTAAGCATTCTGAGATGGGTTAAAAATAAAAGCCCATTAAGTGCAAAAGACTCTGGTTGCTTGTCTTTCCCTAGCCTAACAGCCACAGATTTCTTCTTTTTGATACCATGTCCTTAGCACTGACCAAATGTCAAAATTGTCTTGATACATAGGTGCCAAACAATGTGATGGGAAGAGTTCACTAAACAGGCAGGCTATCCCATGCCTGCAAAATATTCAATTATCCTACCACATCCTACTGCATATCTGAGAAAAAAAGACCATCAGACTACTTATGCTATTGTGGACAATGGTCATGTCATAATTATCCATATGTCCATAATTTTGGACAAAGGCAGGCATAACACTGTCATGAACTCTCTGCAAAGCACAGTGAGTTATGGGCCTGCTTTACACTTAATAAAGTCACAAATTTCAGGTATATTTCTGGGGTTTCTATGTCCAAGTTTATCCTTAAACAGGCCTTTGAGATTAACTTGGCTCATGGTTAATTCCACTCAAATCATTATGCTCTATCCCATTATGATGACCATGTTTGCACAATTCACTAGGGTCAGTGAAAGGTATGTGCAACATGTTACCAGTATGAATTTCTTCTTCTGTTAAGCTTATACCTTCTTGACATACAGATGAAGTTCTTAATTGGGGGGGGGGGGGGCTAGTCTTCAGACCACAAGCATGAATCAATTCTTATACTGTCCGAGATCTGTTGAAGTTAACTAATAAAGTATCCTGTATTTAATCTTTTGCGAAATCCTTCCAATGTAAAAATATAACAAAATGGACATTCTAAAAGCAAGTTGGACATAATGGTTAAGTTGAGGGTACTGAAGCATACAACTAATGCATCTGAAGATACGAGTTACATGGTGACTCAAGCTTAGTTAGTGGAAGTACCCATGTGATATGATCTTGTAGTGACCACTAGTATGAGTAAATGAAATAGCAGTGGGAGAGGCTTTTCAAGTTAAAAGTAGCATATGGGGTAGACAGAGGAAGGGCCATACACCAGTAATGAGAAGGAATTCGAAAGCTAACACTGTGCTACATCTAACAGATGTGGAAAGTGTGGCTTTATGTTCCAGCAGCTCTCCAAAGAAAACCCTGAACTGTTTTTTTTCCATGTTAGTCTTTACTTTGAAAAAGTAACTTCTAGCTCTTCCTGCAATTTACGTATTAGTCTCCAAGGACTCACAAAAAGAAATAAAAGGTATGCTTTCCCGCCTAATTTGGAATTTATAAAACATGAAGAAAAAAAAACATTAAAGTAAGAGTAATACAAGTCAACAATTTAGGTATGTACACCAAAAGATCAGGTACACCTTCACAGTAACCTGTTGTGGCACCTCTCTAAAGAGCATCTTGAGCTGGTTTTCCATGTTACTTAAAAAAAAATGTTTCCAGCTTCTCTCACAATTCTCAAGCAGCAACTTGCTCGAAATATCAAATAATAGTCCACCTTCAAAAAAAAAACACTGAGGGCTGAGTACCTCTTGGAAGAATCTGACTGATGCAAAACTACATATCAATTTTTTCAGAGAATACTATTAATTATAAAGAGAGTTAGAATGTAATGTACTTACAGTCTGAAGCAGTAAACACTAACATTTTCAGTTTGATTGTTAAAACTAAAGTTACGAACTTGCCAAAATGAAACATCTGAAAGAAGAAAGTCCACCTTCAGTAACTTCTAGAAATAACACTGCAGCAAACAGGACTACTCAACAGATCAAAATGTTTCTAGACTTCCTGAAAATCTTCCCTTTCCCCATCATAAATCACTTATCACACACACTCCTAAAATTGAGCACAGGGGAGAAGAAAATACCCAAAAGAAAGAGAACAAGCCCAGAAAAACACATACACGTAGGGGATATCAGGAAGTTAGGTTACAAAAGATGCACTTTCTTCTTTCATCTAGGAGTGCTGTCATTGTACTCTAACTAGGGTCTGGAGAAAACACAAATATCCATGTTTTCTGGAGTTAGGAAGGCTTCAATGGAGGGTATTTCCTTATTTAAGCTACTAGCACTAAGCAGTGCTACACCAACATTTGCCAGATTTTAATTTGGATTTACTAGGTCAGTGCCTGAGCAGAATGACAGTGCCTAAAAAAAGGCAATAAGAAGACAAAAAAGACCTTTAGTTAGTGCACAAAAACACTGGGAGGTGGCTGCACAACATTCCTGGCAAAACAGGTGGAATGATCTCATTCCAGGCTGGGGGACCATCTTCCATCTGTGGACAGCACAGTGGTGCAGTGGTAGCATTGTCGTCTCACAGCAAGAGGTTCTCCGGTTCGATTCTCAGCTGGAGTGCCTGCCTTCTGTGCGGAGTCTGCATGTCCTCTCTGCATTCATGTGGGTTTTCTCTGGGTACTCCGGTTTCCTCCCACGTTAAAAAGACATGCACATGCTGTGTTTCTCCCCAGACCTCCGCTGAAAACAGACTTTGTTCCAAGTTGGACTTTTCCGGTAAACAAATGTTAAATAAAATAAATATAATAAAAACTCATTCCAGGCTGTAAGACTGTCTTCTAATTCACTCCAAGATAACACATCCTGGGATCCAATCAGAATGACACTGATAACTAAGCCAATTATTGAAGTCAGTTATATTCTGCTTTTATTTTGCCATCATTCTCATTGATGGTATGACACTGCTGAACACTTTACTTCACTTTATTTATCTGGTAATCAAGTAAAGGTAGTGAGGCAATATACCCTTTGCAGTCAAGCTCAAGCAAATACATAAGAATGAGTGAAAAATATACACCCAGGACATTGGGAAAATGCTCCTAGCCTCAAGAGTAGGCCAAGCTCAATCACAAAGCCAGAGGTGGGTGGAAACAGAGGAGAGAAATCACGATGGTCAAGTACTACAGATACACTAATACATACTCAGAGAGCTCATGTCCCACTTCATGTAGTCTAAGGGTGTGTGTATCAAAAGTCAATGCACACCTACATGAAATATAATCATGTCACAGTCATACCTGAAGGGAAAGGAATTGACAGCCCTAGTGAATACTGTAAATTGTACCACTTGAGAGGCAGTTGACAGTCACCCTATTTTTGTTCAGTCCTGTGAGTGCTCTATCAGTGTGCCATACTATGGTGTCTTCTGTAAAAATTCATTATCATTACAAGTGGACTGGTCTTGTAGCCCATCTGGCTTGGCCAACTCACTCTAATTTTAGACTCCTGCCTGTAGTGGCAGTGAAGAAACAATATGAGGTACATAATGTATATATCGTCTACTTGCTGAAATTTGGTTGTGGTGTACACGTTTGCTATGCTGTGCTCAAGATGTCTTTGTAGTTATTAAAGTAACTTTTCTGGTAACTCAGCATAAGATGATTTTGTGCCTGTCTTGCAGTATGCAAGTTTAATGCTAACACTACACTTGCAGTATGCAAGTGTAGTGTCAGCATAAGTGCAGACAACTAGTTTGTGTGAGAGATTTGCCTTCCATTGTAGTCCACGGTTCACATATGAATTCATATTGTGGCAATATCAAATCTCTGTAAGCATGTAGCAGCTTGCACATTGCCTCAGTCTGGCTCATGCTAGAAGACTTGCAGCAGATGGGGTAGAGACAGTCTGAGGACCCATGGGTAATACCATTTGGTGGTATACATATTGTGATATTATGGAATTTAAGTGACCCTTGGTCTTTCTAGAAGTGAGGTGAAGCTGTACAATACATAAAGTTACAGTAAAAACAGAACAAAACAATAAAATACAGCATAATATAAGAAAGCACAAATGCAGTACCACTCAGTAGAGCTCACTACAATATTGCACAGGCTGATCAAACAACAGGCACAGATGCCACAGCCAAATATTCCAACAGCATGATGTTTGCATCCAAGTGTTAATAACAAACATATCCTCCTGATCCAGCAAGAAAAAAACATCTCTATCTGCTTACCTGGTACTTCTACAATTCTGTGCAGATCAATTGTGTATTCATCTTTGAAAGCTGTCTCTAATACATATCCTAGAAGCATAGCACATGAACGCCAGTATGCCTGAAGAAAGCATAGGAAAAAGAATGTTAGTTTGACTTCTTAAAACTGTTAGTCATTTCTAATTACACATTTAACAATGATAAAAAATTAAAAAAAAAAAAAAAAAAAAAGCTTCCTTATGCAGGATTGGCAGGAAATATGCCACAGTATGTCAAGTCACAAAGAACTTCATATTAAAAAGCATGGTAGGATGCTCTGTAGAAATATCACTCTTGTCAATTATTAAACTTTACACAGGTTTGGTAATTAGTGCACCCAGTCTCAAAGCTAAATAAGTTACTGAAACTTCACAATTTAACAGTGGTAACATTTAATTTATTTGTACTTGTTTTCCAGGGTAGAGCACTGATCTCCATAGATCTTTTTCACACTCAGCCCAGGAGCAGTGTTTTGCTCAGAGTCACACAGTTAGGCAATGGAGGTTGAGGAAATCAAACCCTGCACCTCTGGACCACAGGAAATATGCACTACTTTCCAACTCATATCACACATTTTACAAATCAACATGCATCATTGGTGGTGCATCAGGTAACACACTCACCTATGGTGCAGAAAGCTGCGTGTTCTATTTCCACACCAAGTAGACGGACTGCTGACACTGTAGTACAGCATAAGGGGGTGCTGCACTCTTAAGTGTGTCATTGTTCAGATGACATATTAAACCATGGTCCCATCTGCTTGAGTTTAGTAGTAGCTTAGGTTGATGTAAAAGGTCCCACAGCATCTACTGAAAAGAGTAGGGGGTCCTTTAATTTTTTTCACTATAATAACTCTTATTTACAAAATATGGATTTATTTACAAATATTTATCAGTGTGCAAATATTTACAAATATATAAATATACAAATCTGTTTACACAACAATATTAAATTTTCAACCCTGTTAGACCCTGATACTTTTTCCATAACTTCTTGATTTTACTTAATACTGTTGCTAAAATCCATAATTTCATGAATTCTTTCATTCCATATAACATAAAATAATTTTTTTCTGTTCTTTTAACATATTTTACTTTTATTCTTGTAATATCCATGTTTATTTTACCCACTTCTTTTATAGCTTCGAAAAAATCTTCTTTATATAGTTTTCCCCATAACTTTTTTACTCTTTTTACATTTCAAAAAATGTGTATTCCGTAGTTTCCTTTTCTTAGCAATTTAAACATATGTTTATTTTACCCACTTCTTTTATAGCTTTGAAAAAATCTTCTTTACATAGTTTTCTCCATAATTTACAATTTTTACATTTCAAAAAATGCATATTCCGTAGTTTCTTTTTCTTAGCAATTTAAACATATTCTATTAATTTTCTTCTTATATGACACATTTCCTTTTACTGGCAATTTATCTATTACCTGTCTTGACAAAAATCTTGACATTATACTTTCTGATTATACCATTTGCTTATTTTTATTTTATTTATTTATTTATTTTACATTTGTTTATCAGGAAGGTCTGACTGGACATCCATCCTTTTTCAGTGGAGGCCCGGACAGAAAAGCTCCACATAAAATACAATGCAGAACAATTACAGGACAATTATAAAAACACAGGGTAGATACATTTGGAAAACATCAGCAAAGTACAGTCTGGCAAAAATGCATCTGGAAAAATCTCAGCAAGGTACAGTCTGGCAAGGAAGGGATGCTTAGAGAGTAATATAATCAAGGAAGTTGCAAATTTTACAGTTATTTTGAGACAGATCAATACAAGTACAGCTGGTTAGTTCATGTAAAGCCTTTAATTTTTAATATGGTTAGCCAGGATTAGTTCATAGGTGTGTACTAGGCTAATGGCCCGGGAGCCTTTACAAGCTTAGCCCATAAGATTACCCTGGCATCATGCCACCCAAACTTAGTTTCCAGTGCCTCTGTCGAGTAGAGCCACTGGAGTGATCCCTGGGGTGAATTTTCTGTTTCCCATCCACTCATCAAGATTTCTCTTGAAGAGGGCCAGTGAGGTGCTCTGTTTGACATGTATGGGAAGTCTGTTCCATAGCATGGGTAGTCTCTGGGTTATAAACCTGTCTCTCCAGCACGTTCTGTTGATTGTGGTAATGAGGTTGAGGTCTCTGGAGCATGTGGTGCGGAGGGATTGGGATTTCTTTAGATGTAGCATTTCTAACAGAGCTGGGTGAGACATGACTTTATAGGTCAAGCAGAGATTGCCTCTAAGTAGGCAATATGAGACAGAGAATAGTTGGAGTTTTTTGAGCCTGTCCATACAGGACAAGTGTTTAAGGCCTAGGATCCTCTTTGTGAGGTACCTTTGCGGCCTCTCCAGTTGTTGCCGGTGCCTAGTGAGGTACATGCCAAATGGGGCATTGTACTCTATGATTGGCCTAATGAGGGAAGAGTAGAGGGAGACAATGATCTCTTTCTTCCTGGATGCAAAACCCTTAGTAATGAGATGTGCCAAACAGAAGGACTTTCTGACCACAGTGGCAATGTGGTGATCAAAAGAAAGGTTCTGTCAACCTGTGTTCCCAGATCTCTTATAATGCCTTCTGTGTTCAGTGGACTACCATCGATGTGGTAGTTCATGGGAACTGGGTTTTTCCCAAAGGGATGATGACACATTTTTTGGCACTGAGCTTAAGGCCATGGTTCTGACACCAGTCAGTGGTCTCAGTGAGGTCTTTCTGTAGGATGTCAACATCACTTGGGGAGTTAATAATGGCTCCCAACTTGCAATCATCTGTGAACTTTGTCAGCCAGCATCCCTTCATGTTGAACAGGACTTCTGAGAAGTACATACCAAACAGGAGAGGACCCAGGACCAATCCCTGTGGGACTCCACTCGTGACTGGTCAGCAGTCTGACTTGGAGTCAGCTACTTTCACACTGTGGGTTCTATCTCTGAGCCAGTTTGCAAACCACCTAGTGATATGGGGTTGATGCCTAGCTTAGTAAGTTTTTCTATGATTCCTGAGTGGGGGAATGGTATCAAAGGCCTTGGTCAGATCAAGGCAGGCTGTATGGACCACCTTGCCTTCATCCACAGCTCTGGTGACTGACTCAAAGAAGTCGACCAAGTTGAGCAGGCATGACCTACCCTTCACAAAACCAAACTGTGTGGAATCCAGAGTTTGGAGATTTTATATCCTTGTTTATTAGGTTCATGATGATGCGTTCCATAGCTTTGCATATCAGACTTGTCAGGCTAATGGGGTGATAGTTCCCAGGGTCTGTAGTCGCTCCTCCTTTGTGGAGAGGGATGACTATAGCAGTGCGCCATTCGGTAGTACAAAGCCTGAGGTGAGGCTGTGATTGAACAGGGCACACAGGTGAGGTGCCAGTTTACTCTGTAGTTCATATAGAACACACCCAGGGATATTATCAGGTCCCACAGAAGCTGTATTCTTGGCCTTGGACAGTGCTGTTTTAACCTGTGCAGCAGTAATACTGGGTGCCTGGCAATCTACTGGTATTGTAATTGGTCCTTGGGGGGGGGGGTGGCACTGAATCTGTCGGCCAGTACATTGGCAATATCTGTTGGTTCGGTATAGGAGGTACCATTGTGCAGTAGTTCAGAGCAAATCTGGGTATTGCGTGAAGGTTCTTTACATAACTATAGAAGATCTTGTGGTTGTCTTTACTATCTGCTGCAATTCTGTTTTCCTAGCTAGCCTTAGAGGATTTGATGAGGGATCTCAACTTTTTGTTGAGGCTGATAAGGGAGTTTTTCCAGTCTTGGGACTTCACCTTATTCCGCATCAGTTTCTTCCTTCTGTTGTAGAGTTTGTTTATGGCAGGGGAGCACCAGATTGGCTTCCTATTTTTGGAGGAGAGCGTCTTGGGAGACAGCATCAAAAGGGAGTTTTTCTAGTCTTGGGACTTCACCTTATTCTGCATCAGTTTCCTCCTCCTGTTGTAGAGTTTGTTTATGGCAGGGGACCACCAGATTGGATTCCTTTTTTTTGGAGGAGAGCAATGAATTGGGTATAGCGAGAGCCATGCATTTCTGCACGTGTTCATATACAACTATTCTCCATTTGAATGGGTGCCGTGAAGTTAGCCACCTCTGTTCTTAGGAGCCCAAAGTTAGTTAGATGAGCATTTAGCGTTTTTTTTTAATTGGTATAGGGTGGGGGTGGATATTATATTCTGTCTTAATTCATTCCAGTATTTGCCTATGCAATTTGAAAAGAGGCATTCACCAGCTTGGTTTTTGGGTTTGTTGGTCTTAATAAGGGGTCTGTTGGTGGATCGTAGGGTTCTGGTGGTGGAATAAGGAAGTAATAGCTGGCTCAGAGCAGGGGTTTTATCAGAATTATAGAAGAGTTTGTGGGCTATAATTAGTGGGTTAAAGAGAAGGAGTTGAGGGAGTTCTAGCCAGTTAAGTTTTTTTGAGTGCTGTACAGTGGTGTGATCTACATGCCGAGTTTGAAGCGCATCTGGCGATTTTATTTTAACAGGTTTCTAATTTTGCCAATTCCAATTTTCTTAGGTTTATCAGTATAGGGGATGCATAGAGCAATGTAGAGATTAGATGTGTCTGGGCAATAGTGGCTTTAGTGTCGTCTGTGAAAAAGTGTTTATTCTTATACAATGTTCCAAGTTTTTTGCATACATTTTTGACTGTCTGTGATATGTGGACATCAAATCTCATATTACAGTCTACCTCAGCTCCTAGAAGTTTAGAATGGTGGGAAGGGGTGATGATGGTATTTAATGAAACAATGCTAAAAGTAGTCATGGGTATGGAGGTTTTTGCGGGCTGGAACATCATTTTTGGGGGATTTAGAATTAATTGGGAGCTTGTTAGCCATTTTTCTACTTCTAGGAATGATTGTGGACTTGTTTTTGGAGCTCCTATAAGTTAGAAGTGGCACATATGACTATGGAGTCATCTGAGTATTGGACGAAGGAGGCCAGTGGGGTTGAGTTGTGGAGGTTATTTGTGAACAGTAAAATAATAAAGTAAATTTTTCATTTGTGAGATTTTCCCATAGTTTTACATACATGTGAGATTTTCCCATAGTTTTACATAGTAAGGTTTTATCATTACATTCTTACACCATAGTTTTCTATCTTTTTCTACGTCATCAATTTTTATTTTCCACAAAAATATTTTTCTTGGTAACATTGTATTTCATCATTTATATACTCTCTTTTATACTTTTTACCATATCCCAAAATGTATCATATTTATTCCATTTTACTACTAATCTCTCATCTTTTTCACTTACCTACTTTAACGTTTTGTACAAATTTAATGACTCAGCAGGTTTGTTTTATTTCTATTGTTTTTCCCAATGAATTTTACATACATCTTTATTCCTAAATTTTACACCTAACACACAAATTTAACTCATTATACAATAGAAGCCCTCTATCTTTACTATATCCCTAAACAGTTACTTTTCTCTTTATTTAAAGCCATCACTATCATCTCTAGACACTTTTTCCCCAACAAACATCTTTATTAAATTTTCATACATGACATAGGCAATCTTACATTTATACAAATGAAAAACATACATGACACCACTTTAGCTGCAAACAGTATACATCACAGACACCATTGAAACAACTGTCGTTGCAAACTTTATACACTTATAATCTATCCAGTCATAGTCCGTTAAGCATTATATGGCTCACTCAAATCCTGCCTCTTAAACCACATTCCTGCTCTGCATACATCGTTCCCACAGGTCCCATTTTTTTCCCTATGTAGTTTGCTCCTTCCCTTTTCTAAAGATCCCAATTTCAGTTATTTTTATCTCTGTTGCTATATTCACAACTTCTAGTAAAGTTGGTCTAGACTTCGATTTCCATTTTCTAGTAACTGCTTTTTTTGGGAGTCACCATAATTAGACTCAACAAGGCTAATCCCTAAAGTCTGCTAACTTTTTTACTTTCATAACTAAAAAAAAAGATCATCTCCCAAGTCAATCCAATCTGCTCACCCAGCATCTCCAACACAGCAGTCTGCAGGGAATCCATAAAGTCTGCCAGCTCATTACACTTCTAAAACATATGTTCCCAGCCACCTCTTTCTTGCCCGTCACACCTCCAACACTTGCTATCCACCTGAGGAAAAATTATTTGGAGTCTACTTACTGTATAAAAATACCTATGTAAACACTTCCAGGCTACGATCCCAAATCTTCTAGACTTTGTTGCATATTTGGGAGATACACATATATCCTCCCATTGTCTTTTTGAGAATTGCTTATCCAGTCTCTCTTCCTAATCCTTTCTAAGCTCCTCTAATTGATGCGTATAATTAACATGCAGTATTTTATATGCTTTACTAATTATCTCTAGACACTTGTTTGTGCAAATTATTACTACTTTTATCTACTTTTTTTTTTGCAATTATTATGTCATCAGTATATGTTAACAGAACTGGAATTCTTAAACTTTCAGGTGTTGTATACCCCACCACCTTCATTTTGTAACTTATTTCACATACTATCGCACTCATAACTAATGCAAAGAATATACAACTCATTGGACATCCCTGTCTTACCCCACTATTCATATGTACCTCTTGGCTTAAGCAGCCATTTACAAGTATTTTTACTTTACTACTACTATACACTAATATGCATAATTTCCTAACTTTCTCTCTTGTATTATATTCTTTCCTTGTACCCATAAGATTTCATGTCCATTTGTGTCAAACGCCTTATTAAGGTCTACTATCATGATTTTTGCTTCTTCCGTTCCATTCATAATATCATCCACAATTCCTCTAACTAGCATTAATAATTCTTAACAACCCTTTCCCTTTATACTATCTTCCATTTTAGTTTCAAATCTCTTTTGTATTATTTTCATAAAGATCTTATAATCATTATTACACTACTGGTCCCAGATTTTTTTGTCTTCTATCTTCCTTCTTCCATAAACTTAAGTCTTCCACTGCATAATGCTTTATAAATAAAACCTTCATTTAACCATTTACTCAAAATCTTGGAAAAATAGTTTTTTCCAATCCCTTAAATTTTATCCATTTCGTACCGTATTCCAATCAGGACATTTAGACGAAACTATATTTAACTTGTTTGAATACTTTATCTAACCCACTTAACAAATCTCCTTTTCCAACTCTTTTGTCTTTTCTGCTAACTTTTTTACTTTCTATGTTTTTTTTCACCATGTTATTTTTGCTTTAAATATTTCTTATACATAATGTACTACACTATGCATAATCTTTTCCAGAGTTCTTTTTATTTCTCATTTTATACTTTTCATTACACTACCATCTTCCTTTACTAATCTGATCAAGTAAATAAATATTTCTCTTTTTCCTTGTAAAAAATATATTTGCTTATACAATTCTTGAATTTCTTGATTTCTTTCATATAATTATTTTTATTCAAAGTACTTTCTATCACTATGTTCTACATCTTCCAATACACCGTTACATGTCCTTTCCCTACCTTTCTCGCATCTTTTTGCCACTGTAAAAAAAAAATTATACTTTTTTCTTAGATATTATCCCCCATTCAGACCAATTCTCACAATATGATCTTTATACAACTGTATTACTAACCTCTTTCCTTCTTTATACCATGTTTTCTCATTTACCCTTTTTATTCCTTTGCATATTTTTATATATTCCTTGTTTTCTTTTATCTCTAGCCATACTGCAGAAAATCCTGTTTCAACTACCTCCCCTTCTCCTATAACTAAATCTTCTGATAATATGATCTGTTTTGGTTCTATACATACCCCTTTTGTAAGTCTATTAATTTTTGTCCCAAATATTTAACTTAACCACATCTTATAACTGTTAACATTAGTCTTGCAACATTTCCTTTCTTTTTACTTTTCTCTTAAATCACAATTAAAGTGCCCTGTTAGTATAATATTCATAATCACTACACAGTCTAAAATCTGATGAAATAAGCTATTCCTTTCTTTACAATTAGTATAAGCAGATAACGTTATAATTCTATATACTTGTTCTTTCCATTTTCCTCCACTCATTCTTCTCTTTTTTCTTTCTAGGCAATAACCACAGCTACATCTTCAGTGCGGGACACTTCTCTGGCCATCCAGCATACAAACGCGGCTCCTCTAAACTGCCTAAAATATTTACAAGCCTGCATCCACATTTAATGTATGTCTCTATCTGATAAAATATTACTGAAATTTAACCTGCTTATATAGGGCTGAAAACACATCACCGAACCAAACCCCATCCTCCTGCTGTTCTCTTTTCTCATCACCAATTATCTGCAAACAGTTTCTTTTTCTATCCCACTTTCTTACGAAATTCTACTCTGTCCCTCCTCGTCACCACTCTACCGTCTACTACCCGTAGTTTCTATCACTTATCTTCACCACCCATGCTATCACAATTCAACTGTAGCTACACTCATTCAACTTCTCTGACCGTTTCTTTTCTACCTCGTCTGACACGCAGCTGGCTCAGCCCACTCCCATTCATCTTCATTATGCTTGGGCTCAATCCGCTCCAATACTCTGCCCCCAAATCCCATCCACCCCCACTACACCTACACTTAACAATAGGTATCGCCTCCCCCTACACCTTTCCAACCAATCCATATCTTTCTTCTCCTCTCTAGATTTCCAAACATCTCCCCTATTTCCACTCTCACCCAAACTCATTCTACATTCCTTTCTCCAGCCTTTTCAAACTCAGTAATACACTACACACCTACTTCAATTCAAAGGTCTCCAGTATCACTACACTCCTTTCCACAAACCCTTACCTAAACGTCCACCTATTATTTTCATAACCACACGACTCTACTCCTCTATACCGCTCACACATTTTTTCATTCCCCCTCCTTCTACAAATCTAATAATGCAATCACCCAGAGCACACTTTGAAATCCTATCACTTCTCTCCAAACTCCTCTACTACATCTCACTGTGCTGAACTCCATCTTCTTCTCACCTCATTATTCCACCAACTCTATGCCACTTTCTACAGACCTTACAAGCTATTCCTATATATCTCCTAACCTTTATCAAATGAAACCCCTCTTCCAATGCAAGCTAAAAGTTGCCCCTCTCAATCAAAATTCTCATAACTCCCACAAGCAACGCTACCAAATCCCTTCAACAGCACAACTCCAAATTTCCCACAAAACAAAAGCCTTTATCTTATATACTTACTTTCACTACTTTGCCTTTATCAGGAGATATACGCCCTTAACCCAGGCCGCAATATAACTACTATGTCCACATCTCCACTTGGAATTGACTCTTGCAAATCCATTTAGATGGTAACTATAAATATTCAAAGTATTTGCAACAGAATCTCCAATTTACACACGTCTCACCCATAATCAACTAGACATCATTGCTATCACCGAGATCTAGTTCTAGTTAAAACCCTACATTAAACACTCTGAATTTCTCCCCTCTGGCTTTCAAATGATAAGATCCAACAGGCTCAATAAAAAAGGTGGTAGATTAGTGCTAATGTTTCCTAACTCATTCTACATAGTTTGTGTCTTTCGGCTTTTCCCGGTTAGGGGTCGCCACAACGGAACTCCGGTCCGCTAATGATTGGTAGCACCCTACACAAATTCCATTCCATAATTCACAAATGTCGTAATTACCATTGCTTTCCTAAAGATTAATAACTACAAAAATCTTTGTATTATAGCTCTCTACATACCCCCTGGAAACAATATCCTTCTACTTAAAGACATTCTTGCCTGGATCTCTGCTAACAATAAAAACAAAACTGTTATCCTACGTGACATAAATATCAGCTGGCTAAACTTGAATTCCAACTCCCACACCTCAAATATTAATCTGTTTAACTTCACTCAGCTCATAACCAAAGAAGGATAACACCACAAGATCCTGATGAGCCCAATAATGGTTGTTTCATCCACTTATTTAAAATGTTTGACAGAGGGGCCTTAGAGGTGCAGTCATTAGAGTAGAGGGAGAACAGCAGTGGAGACAGCACACATCCCGGGGGGGGGGGCACTCATACTAATTGTGCGATAGCTAGATGTAAATTTCCCCAGTTTCAGCTGCTGTTTCCTACTGGTCAGAAATTTGGTGATCCACTAACAGGTAGAGGCAGGAACGGAAAGCTGGGAGAGTTTCAAGTGAAGAAGTTCTGGAGTTATTGTATTAAATGCAGAGCTAAAGTCCACAAACAGAATCCTTGTATATGTCCCAGGGTGGTCAAGATGTTGCAAGATATAGTGCAGGCCCATATTAACTGCAACATCAACTGACCAGTTCTCTCGATAAGCAAACCAAAGGGAGTCCATTAATAATTAAATATTTTATTTAATAATTAAATGTTTTGTAATTATTAAACAATATATTACAAAATTTAACTTCATCTACTTTTTTAGAGACACACACATTTTTAACTAAAAAATTGTATGGAGTGATTCATGCTGAATATATTTGATTACTTTTAGATTAGGAATAGCTGAGCTTTATTTTGTGATTCTTTAGTACACTGGCATATTTTAATTAAGAGAGGAGTCACTAGTATAAAAGAAAAAGTCTTGGATTTTTGTTATTATTCTGATGAAGTCCAACTGACTGGGACAAAAGCACTAAATGTGTTTTACTTTTTATGTTTATTTTTATTTTATGTAATTTGTATTTGATTAACTGTGGTTCAATAAAACTTTGGTGGATAGAGTGCTCCTGGTGACTGGTTTTATTATCTGGACTTGGTGTTATGTGGTGCAATTGATTTCCCCCACTGCTCTGTAATCTCAAAGCTAGTATACATACAGGTACAGGGGTGTGGGAAGTGCAGACCCCTAAGAAACTTTGTCTGTATGTTTAAGGAAAGTCAATGGTGTAGGGTTCAACAAACAGACTTCCGGTAAAACAGGACTAGATGACAGGTCTGCTGACCACTTGTCAAACCATATGACAACCATTCAGTCCATCAAGTGCTAGCTACATCAAAGCAGTGATCTCACTGATGTGATGTCCTGTTTCATTGGATCACTGTTTTGTCCAAAGTTGAGCTGAAATGCAGGGAGTTCACACTGCAGTAGGGATTAGAATTTTCTTCTCCCCCCCTCACTATTGTGCAATCCTGGAACTACAGCCGTGTGTGGGATGCAGCGCCTCACATGGATCCATAGGGGGCTTATTTCCAAAGTGTTTTTTTTTGTGTTTGAAATGTTTCATTTTATATACCATGGTCATGAACACTGCTGTTTGTAGTTTTGGATATATCCATACATTGAGAAGGTTTCTTCATTCATATGTCTGCTACTGTACAATCTTGCAATCTTCTGAAATACATAATGTACCGTCATCCTGTTACATAAAATATGCCTGCAGACCATTTTTAAATTAACACATATCCATCTGTATTTCTGAAAAGTGTGATATATTATGGTGAAGGTGTTTGTTTTGTCCCTCACTGTTGTGCAATGCGGTACTTAGGTTATTTAGAGGAGAAGGGGTACGTGGAACTGAGTAGCTGCTTGTGTTTTGTTACAGTGTTAATGGGCCAGGACCCAATGCTATGGGACTTGTACATCAAGTTCTGATCAAATGTTATGTTCAGTTTGATGCCACACACACACACACACACACACACACACACACACACACACACACACACACACACACACACACACACAGGTACAAATACAAGCTCACATATACATTTATGAGTACATATACTGGTGCTTCCCTCAAACTATATTTTGGAGCTAGGCATCCAGGAATGCACTGCAGGATACTTGCTATAATGCCCAGTTCTACTCACTTTGTGGATTATTCAGCTGTACAACACACACTGTTGCATCATTGTGTAGGTAACTTAACATTACCCCGATAAATAGTGTACAACTGCGAAGGCCAACACACACAATAATGCTGTGTACCTTTATACAACTCTAATACTGTCTTCAAAATGCCAAGGGTTCTACACATATATGCAAGACATACAATCGGCTTAACACTATGCAGATTTCTAGTGCACAATGATGCCCGCACTGAAATGCCTACTGTACTGTACCTTAGAGCACATGGTTTTCTATGCTGTGTACTCTCACAGTAACCTTTACCACCCTAAAGCACCAAATGCACTAAAAACATGCAGTTCACAGTGCTATACTACACACCAGCAGCCTCTCCAAGCACCAGCTGTACTATTTACTGTACACTGTATAGCATCTGTTGCATTGTACATCCTTATTTGGCAATACTCCAAAGGGCTCAAGGTATCCAAGGATGTCACCTGACAGCTGTGGAAATTTTTGTCATATCCTACCCACTCAGTGGTTCAATACCCAGTTTGTGTACACAATGAATGTGCAGCTGGACTACAATCCACATTCTTCACAGAAGGCTGCTTGCTTAAGCAAGAACCCCTGCCTCCCTCTCAGAGATAAAAGAGCTTGCAAAAGTATAACCCGGTCCCTACTTCCTGCCTTATTCCTCAGGAACAGTGTTTGCTAATCAAACCAAGATCTACTGCACACTGTGGCCTTACACAGACAATACACCAAGACACCTACTGTGTACTTCAGGGGTGTGTAGCCTGTTATATAGAACTCCACAAGCTAATCTCTCACAGAGTACCTTGTAATTTCTGTTTTTTACAGACTACACAATGTCACCCTACTGTACATAACACCTGGCCACCTACATCCCTGCACACCTGATGCTCTGACTTGTAACAGCAGCAGTCAGTCCACTGTTGAGATGAGCACATGGTGCTGCTGCTCCAGCCAACATTCATTTCAATGTGGTAAAGAATGACCATCAGTTCTCAAATTCAGGATTCTGTTTCTGAGCTGTGTCTGTCAGTGCTGTAACCAAGACATTCTCCATCTAAACCAAAGTACAGAATGCAAATAACATCTCTCAATCCATCCATCAGAAATCATTTATACACTAGAAACAGCAGAAAAATTATGACCATTTTTAGCCCTCCAAACCATTTATTTTAAATTGCTTAGCCATTTGTTAACTGGTTCACATAAATTCCTTTCAGATGTACGAGTACAACTGTTAAAAATGATAAAAAAATAGATTAACAAATGACATCTTAATATAAAACCAGACAGTCCATTTACCTGTAAGTGCTCTGCATTTACAGTTAACATAGTTTACAACACTAACCATTAAGAAAACCATTACTTAAAAAATAAGCAAATTACAATTTTTATCAGTAAGTTTGCTAAAAATGTTGGTGTTACATTTTTAATTCTAATTCACAACATGTACATGGCTCATGCCTAACACCAATAAGTAAACCTCTAAATTATCATAACCATTTATATTACAAAACATTCCACAATTCCTTTAAAGAGTATTTCAAAATAAAAGAATGCAAAGAATGCAAATAACACACAGTTCGGTAATGTATCCGATTGTGATACATTCTAATTGTGATATATTCTAAAGTGTAATGCACTAAAGTTTAAAGCATTTATTTAAATGTGACCAGACTGAAACTAAAATAACTTTCTTCAAAAAAGTACTAGACATAAAATGGAAGTAAAGTGTAGTACCTGGTTTACTTCCTCTGGGTTTGCATCCTTAAAGGTAAGGAACCGGATCTCACAAGACTTTGTCAGAGGTTTATACATATCCCAGATCTCTCCATCAACTAGAGCTAGCACAGATTGCGTACAGTACCATTCACTCAGATCTGGAAAAAAAATGATGCATAAAGGCCAAGCAATGAGGAAACACTACATTACATTTCTTCAGGAGACAAAACACATGTCACAATTAGACTCCAAATTACAGTCTGCCAAAAAAAGGAAACAATCAGAAGAGGCACATTCATGAACTGTGCCAGTCTCAACGTACTTAAGCTTCAGGATTTCTATCTAGGACAGCTCAGCTTTCAGTGGCCCACATACTTGCTTAGTTTCAGTAGTGCTTTCCAAAGCAATTTACACAGACGTAAGCCAAAATAAATGCCTTTCAAGCAAATGTGAACATTTTAAAACCCTCTAAACACTACAACCAAAGTGTCAGCAGCAAGTCTGTTTTATCTAATGCTGCTATCCAACTAATAAAACACTTATACTTATTTTATGTATTGGTTAAACTTGATTAAAATTAATTTTATTTAAAATGTGAATTTTTGCTAACTTTTTAAAAATATTTTGAATCACAGCTTTATTGCCTAAGCTTTCAAAATGTTTACTGTAAGTCTATTGAAAAATTACAGAACTAGAGTGTCTGACATAGGAAGGTACAGAATTGTAGGAAGGGTTGAACAGAGAGGGCAACTGTCCTGAGCTCCAACTCACATGAGACATGCAAAGCCAGTTTCAGAAAGCTATTTTTAATGACAATTTATGAACTGGCAGACAATACATTAATTTGCAGTATATGTATCAACTAAAACTTCTTGCGACCTAAAAAAAGTGAGATAGTTTGCAAGCTGTCATTAAGAGATCACAATTGCATCTGTTTATAAACCATAGTGGGGAGGCAGCCAATTGGGTGCGTCACCCTGTGTGACAAACTGCATTGCCACAGATCTACTAAAATTCTATGGAACAGTTTTTCACATTTGGTATTATCAGCATTATGTTTAATTTTACAGTTAATCATCTATCATGGGTCTTGGCAGATGATCGCTGCCCTTAATTAAATATAAAATAAAATGCAATCACACACATGAAAAACTTTCCTGCAGACTTCAACACAGAATGTCCTTGTACCTACAATATAAGCAAACAACATGTTTTAGTATCAAAGCAAACACCTTAGTTCAGTGTTTGCTTAACTAGAAAATTAAGAGTGATTTATTTAAAAAAAACAATTTTTTTTTACAATAAATTTAATAAAAACAGCTTAAAAGGACCTTAGGCACCACACAGTGCAGTGCATGCTCAAACATTATAAACCCACCTTAATAAAAAAAAGAAAGGATGGTGTAAGCAAAGCACTGGCTGAGTAATTTCAAAAGGCATGTCTGTGACACAGTATCACAGCAGAAAGTTGTTAATTTAGAAAAAAAAAAATGCTTAACCGGCCACCTCAGAGGATTGAAAGTGATTCAGCCCTAGTTATGATCAGAGGGATTTTTGATTAGGAAATCTGATCCTGCAGTGTCTGGCAGGGGATAGGGACCATGTGGCACGAGTTTGCACCGTCCTCTCCCTAGAGAGAGAGAGAGAGGGGTGGTGTTTCATGCTTAAGGCTAGCAGTCCTTGATGAAAACTGAGGACTGTAGTCAGCAATGCATGCATTATGTATACATAATGAGTATGGAGGGAATAGGAAACCCCATATCTCAACTACTGACAGGCTGGTGACATCCTGGGCTGCCTTCATCTCCTCTACTCCTACTCTCTGGCCACTTACACAAATGGTTGCTAGCTGGATAACCCCAATCCATGAATGAAAAGCCAGACAGGTGACATGGATTCCAGATTAGAAGGTCTAGGAGGGGCTACAATGCACAGCTGATATCGGACAACTGCAAGGGGGGGGTGTCAACGGAAAACAAAATAAATAACAGTCTAATAAGCTCGCACATACGTTTTATGTTATGAAAAGAAGTTTTAGAAAAGACATGAATGCAATACATTTTCTCCTCTGAATTAATTTACTAACTTTTACAGCATCATTTTAATTATGTTGCTAACACTGAACTTATAAACTGTTCAGGACAGCGGAGTGATGCTGATTGGGGCAGAAATACTGTTACTGTGCTAGGGGAAACTCACTTTAAGTAGAGATACAAAATACAGTCTTTAAAAGAATGTGATCTTAAAGGAAAACTTAAGCATACAGTCCACTACAATCTTTGTGCATGTCACGAAGGAAAACAATTTTGCTTCAAAGTTTGTGGAGTATGCAACAATGGAGCAGAATAGCACAAGTGTATCCATTCACCTGAAAAAATGATTATATTCAAAAACAAACAGGAGTCAAATAAAAATGAAAACCTATACTACAGTGGCTCTGTGGAGATGTTTAACACTTATTTTGGCTAAGTAAACCCACAAAGGTGGACACAGGATTCTGCATTGGACTGTAACAGTGAGACACAGAAGACATACATGGCAACAACATTCACAGCAAGAAGCCAAAGAAGCTGGGACTATTAAAATTAAAATAGAGCACTGGAGGAAAATTTTCCAAAATGAAAAACACATACAAAGTTGCATTTCTTGGGCTAGTTTAGGGAAACAGCACAATGGGCCATATACTGGAGTAAATGGACATCTAATACATTAAGTTCTAACACCAAATATTTAAGAAAAACAAAAATATACATGAGAGAGAAAAAACACTGCACAGGAAAAGAACACAATCAAAACACCTCTACTACATATGAACAGTGGGTGGCAGCATCCACAAATAATGCTGCAACTCTGATGTCCCCAGATCTGAAAAAACTGCATTCAAGGAGGTTCATTCCAAAAATAAAATAAAATACACAAAATTCTTAGGTTTTAACAACCTGATGGACAATGGTTTTAACCCTAGTACTATTGCTAGTCATGTGACAGACAAACTGTGCCACCTCAACCACGCACTGCATTACAGAGACATTACTGGCAGATAAGAAAGATCCAGTTCACTACTGTAATGATCAGTTATGGCAGGATGTCCCGGTTCAAAGGTTCATAGGTGTAAACTAGGGTAACGATCACTAAAGCCCTTATAAGCCTAGCCATGTAACCCAAATGTGACCCACAAATTTGATTTATATAGGGGGTAATTTACTGACTGCCTATGTCCATCAGAGACATAGGTGCCAGACCAGGGATGAATTTCCAATTACCCATCCACTGATCCAAGCTGCACTTAGGGTTAAGGAGGAACTCTACTTCATATGGATGGGGAACCTGTATCACAGAATGGGGATTTTCTGAGAAATATATTTGCCTCTCCAACATAGGATCATAGGAAGTTACTAGTCTAATGTCCCAAAAGCCCTTACAAGCCTAGCCAAGTTCTACCCTTATTTCCACAATCAGCACCTACTGACCCTGTCCAAGAGGGACACAGGTGGAACCACCAGGGTGAATATATGGCTACCCATCCAATCGTCCAGACTGTATCTGAGGAGGGCCAATTGAGGTGGTCTGTTCGACGTGAAGTGGGAGTCTGTTCCAAAGATGTGGTAACCTATGGGAGATAAAATCTGTCCCTCCTCCAGCAGGTTCTTTTAATGTCATAAACCAGGTTAAGGTCTTTACAGCGAGTAACCCATGTACCAGTTGACTTGTCGATATGCAGCATTTCCAATAAATCATGGTCAGAAATTGCCTTATATGCAAGGGAGAGATTGCCTCTGAGTAGTCTGTATGAAACAGAATAAAGTGACAGTGATTTTAGACGATCCACATAGGACAGATGCTGAAGACCTTGAATTTTTCCTGTGAGGAACCTGTGTGGTCTCTCCAATTGCTGGAGTATTTATGTTGCAAGAAAAATGCAGGTCATCTGATCTAGTAGTTCTGATGTTGATCCTTTCACAAACATGCAAAAATTTCATCAAACACGGTCCAAGGATGCACTGTACGCCAGGTAAAGCTCACCTCTCGGTAATCTGTATGATACAGAGTAAAGAAAAAGGGCTTTGAAGTAATCAGTGGAGGACATATTATTAACCCCCTGTATTCTTTTTGTAAGGAACCTGGGAGCACATTGTGTCAAATATTACTTCAGCAAATGCAAAAACAGGGAGTTCTGTTTGCCAAAATTACTTCTGCTGGCAATGGAGTTTGCTTTTCTCTTCACTGTTGTGCAACCTCAGAGTTGGTATACACAAGCCCAGTGGGGGGGGGGGGGGGGTGATTGTCCCCCACACATGGGAGATGCAGGGGGTCTTGCCTCCCTGCAAAAAAAAAATTGTTGAGTTGTTCGAAGGTGGTTTTTAAAAGTGGTTTTAATTTTTTTCCCATTCACTGAAATTATCTTCGATAACTTAACATACCTTACTTGGACAGAAGGAAGTTTCTCTGTTCACTGTGAGAGAGGGAGCTTTGAGCAGCCTATCTGTCCCTGGAGGAGTGGTTTCAGTCCAGAAATTGGTAATTTATTGGCCATTTTGGGTAAATTTCTCTTTCTTTCATTTCCCTGCTATAAAACCCGCATTTGCACGCCAGAGAGACTTTGGAGTGATTAAGTATTGTTTTTCTGCATTTTCTAGCTACCGTTAGCTAATTCTGCCTAAAACGCCAATTTTCTAGAGTTTCTGTGAATTAAAAAGCTTGTTTTAGCTACATATTGTACTTATTTTACCGCCTGCACTTTAACAAAGTTGTTTTTGTGTTTAAATTACCTGTTTAACTGTTGTAGGCTACATACTCAAGTGTTATAGTCATTTCTGTGCATTTAAAGTATTTTTTCAATGTATCTGCTTTATTTTCTGAAAAAAAGAAAAAAACAAAAACCTTTCTAAGCTAGTACAATCCAGTTTTCAGGTTAGTGCTGAATTCAGGGCTGTGTTGCAAGTTTCTGTGTTTGCCCATAACTTACTTGGATAGAAGGAAGTTTCTCTGTTCACTGTGAGAGAGGGAGCTTTGAGCAGCCTATCGGTCCCTGGAGGAGTGGTTTCAGCCCAGAAATTAGTAGTTTATTGGCCATTTTAGGTAAATTTCTCTTTCTTTCATTTCCCTGCTATAAAACCCGCATTTGCACGCCAGACAGCGCCGGTTATGTAGGGTATAACTATTCCCGGCTCCACAAAGTCTACTCTTCAATTTTTCCTTTGGAACTAGACAAACTTTCAACTTAAGCACTCAAACCATTCACTTCTCATCCTGGCACTTGCTCAAAACTCATAGCAAGTACTAATAAACCTTAGTACTAGACCCCCCCTATACTGTAGAGAAGGACAAGGCTCTCTATTCGAACTTACCAGCCAATCAGTAAAACAGTTAACTGTACCTATCCAGGCATGTCCAAAGGGCAGTTTCAGGTGTACTCTCCTGTCCAACTGGTGAATCTGGGCATTTTGAGGCAATGTTACAATTGCCTCATGTACACAGACAACCCTCTCCTCCTTCCACCAAATACTAATACATGCGAGAGATGCAGTTACACAGCCAAAATGTTGGCTAAGCTCTCTCAACCCAAGACTGGACCAAGCAGTCAAGAGGAGAAGGGAATTACTTGCATCACAACACCAGTCTCACATAGACCTAGGAAACCAGCACTGGCAAAAAACACACATAAATATACGAAAACATACTCGGAGGCTCTACATAAAAATCTGCAAAAGCAACAGAGACCTCCAAAGCAGACATCCAAGCAACCTCCACCCCCCACCCCAACGCAAACCATGAAACACATAATCCAAAAAAACAGTGTGTCACACAATCACAGCCCTTAAGGCAAAATAACATACCCAACACACTAGTAATAGGTGACTCTATAGTCAAGCGCACTGACTTCCCACTCACTAGGCTGAACAAGGAGAAGGTTACTGTTAGCTGCCTGTCGGGTGCCAAGATCCGCCACATAACAAAAGCACTCAGGTCACTCCAGAACAAGTATAAATACGACTCTGTCATTGTACATGTTGGTGTGAATGACCTGAGCCGTACCTCCCTGGACTACATGAAGAGAGACATGGAGGAGCTCTCTGATCAGGTAGCCCAGGCCGGTATGACACTGACCCTGAGAAGCATCCTGCCCTCACCAAAAATGATACCACGGTATAGAGAAAAAATTATCAATTTCAACAATTGGATAAGCTCATGGTGTAATTCAAAGGGGATCCAGTGTCTGTCAGCCTGGGATGACATGCTCGACAAGCCCCGCTGCTTCACTAGAGAAGGCTTGCACCGGTCACCCTTAGGCTTTCGATTACTGGCCAAGGCTCTTGCCACCCCCATAGTGCCTTTTTTAGGCAAGGCTCAAAAGACAAACCCACTGCCGTAAATAGCACAAGTAACAAAAAACTGTGGGTAATGCTACTCAATGCCAGAAGTCTAAACCTGAAAATACACGCACTCGAGGCACTCCTCAGTATGGAGAAAACTGATACATGTGCAGTAACAGAAACCTGGTTTAAGGCTCCAGAGAGCACCCCAGCACTACCAGGCTACAACTCATACCATACATTTCTGCCACAAAACCCAGACCGAAATACAAAAGGCGGGGGCGTATCCATATTCATCAAGGATACCCACACCTCCAGGTTAGTGGCACAGCACGATGCTTCAGAGATCACCCACGTGCAACTAACAACTGGCAAAACTGCTATTCAAATTACAGCTTGCTACAGATCACCCACCATGTCCCAGGACCCCCACTCTGCATTCCTGGAAACATAAAAGTCCTACCAAACACCCTGATATTGGGTGATTTCAATAATCCAAACATTAACTGGGAGAACTAGTCAAGTACAAACTCCCTTGCCCAACATTTCCTAGAATTTATAAACTCAAATGCCCTGGATCAACTGGTCAACACCCCCATCAGAAGTGATAACATATTGGACTTGGTCATCACCAACATGGGCAACCGGTGTTCCACACTGGAGGTTAACCCATCGCTGGTTAGATCTGACCATACACTAATCACTCTGGATATCCACATTCCGCCACCACCCCCGGTCAAAGAAACCACCGTGAAAAACTTTTCAAAAGCAAACTTCACGTTACTTACGTCAGAGGTGGGAAGATTCAAAGCCCCCATGCTAAAGGATAATGCTGTCCAAGCCGCAAAATCCTTTACTAATGCACTCTACGGGCACCTACAGGAATGCATGGATCATGCTATCTCAAACATAATCAATACTCACTCCTCCAAGAAAAGGAAACCAGTCTGGTGGACCACTGCCATAAACAAGTTATATAATAGGAGGAGGAAACTAATACAAAAAAAGAGTAAAATCCCAAGAAGGGAAGACATCCCTGATCAGTATCAGCAAGAAACTACGTTCCCTCATAAAATCATCCAAGGCTAACTTCAAAAGAAAAATTGCCGTGGACTCCAAAGATAACCACAAGGCATTCTTTAGCTATGTCAGGAATCTAAATGGCAATTCTCAGATCTGCTCAGAGTTAGTACAGAATGGCACAAAATACACTGAACCGACCGATATAGCCACCATCCTGGCAGACAGGTTCAGTGCAAATTTCACCCCCTCTCATCCTCAAAAGGGCCCATAACTATACCAGAAAAATGTAGTGAGCCTGAAATCACAGACACTCAGGTTAAAATAGCACTTTCCAAAGCCAAAAACACAGCATCAATGGGACCAGATGGTGTCCCAGGCTGCGTCCTACACGAGCTCAAAGATGAGCTAACCCCTCACTTAAATACACTGTTTAAACTCAGCCACTCCACAGGCTATGTGACCAGAGAGTGGTGCACAGCAACTGTTATTCTGCTCCACAAAGGTGGAGCCACAACGGACCCCAGGAACTATCGCCCTATAAGCCTGACTAGCTTGGTCTGCAAAGCTATGGAGCGCATCATCATGGATCTCATAACAGAGACATTGGGAACCTCCAAACACTGGACCCTACCCAATTCAGCTTTGTAAAGGGCAGATCATGCCTCCTAAACCTGGTGGACTTCTTTAAGGCTATAGATGAGGGAAAGGTAGTCCACACAGCCTACCCAAATCTCGCAAAGGCCTTCAACACCATTCCCCACTCAGGTATTACAGACAAGCTCACCAGCCTAAACATAAACCCCTACGTCACGAGATGGGTTGCCAACTGGCTCACAGACAGAACCCATATGGTAAGAGTTTCAGGAGCTAGGTCTGACTCTAAACTGGTTACAAGTGCCGTTCCCCAGGGCTCAGTCCTAGGACCTCTCCTGTTCAGCATATACTTCTCAGAAGTACAGGCAAGCACAGGATGACTATGGCTGACCAAGTTCGCAGACGACTGCAAACTAGGGGCTATAATTGACTCTCCGGCTGACACAGACATCCTCCAAAAGGGTTTCACTGAGACAGATCTGGTGTCAAAACCATGGCCTCAAGCTAAATGCCAAAAAGTGCATAGTCATCCCCTTTGGGAAAAACAAAGTACCCACAAACTACCACATAGGTGGTAGCCCCCTAAATATGGAAGACGTAATAAGGGATCTGGGGACCCAATAGATAGTAACCTCTCCTTTGATAATCACATTGCCAAAGTGGTTAGAAAATCCTTCTATGTGGCCCACCTAATCACAAAAGGGTTTGCATCCAGATCGAAAGAGGTCATTGGGCCCCTCTACGCATCACTCATCAGACCCATCATAGAGTACAATGCCCCATTTGGGATGTACCTTACAAGACATCTGCAAAAACTGGAAAGACCACAGAAGTACCTCACCAAGAGGATCACTGGCCTCAAGCAGATGCCCTATGCAGCTCGACTGAAGAAACTCCAGCTGTACTCTGTTGCATACTTCCTACTCAGAGGTGATCTCTGCCTGACATCCAAGGCCATGTCCAACCCAGAACTGATGGACATGCTCCACCTAAACAAAACCATATCCCCTCAAGCCACATGCTCCAGGGATCTAAACCTCACCACAACAATAAATTGGACATGCTGGAGGCATAGATTCCTGTCCCAGAGACTTCCCATGCTGTGGAACAAGATTCCAATTTACATTAGGCAGAGCTCCTCGCTAACCCTCTTCAAGAGAAACCTTGATGAGTGGATGGGAAACAGAAAGTTTACCCCGGGGATCACTAAAATGGCTCTGCTGGACAGAGGCACAGGGAACTAATCTAAGGGGGCGGCGAAAGCAAACACATTCCGGCTAGGCTTATAAATGCCTTCGGGCAGATAGCCTAGTACCTATCTATAAACATAAATCAAAAGGACCTTTGTGGACATTCAAGTTGCTGCATATGTCTGGTCAGGTATATAACAAAGAGGGCAGTATACTCTGATGAGTTTGATACGGGCCGAGTACAATGGCATGATGACCTCTCTGGACCTAGAAGCCACAACCTTACCTAGAGGATGAGCAACACAAGAAGAATTTTCTTAATACCCTGGAAACACGTTGGTCAAAGGCTGGATTACTACCTACAAAGTTCCCAGATCCCTCACTAGTTAATCAACTTGAAGGGGTGTTTTTACTGATGACCTGTTTACCCAGAGTGTCTGACATCCTAAAAGGTTCTATAATGCATTTCTTGGCAATGAGTTTTAAGTCAAGGCTTAGACACCAAGCATTTGTCTGTTGGACCTTCCTGAAGGGTGTTCTTATCTTAGGAGGGATTCAGCGGCTGCTCCCAGTTTGCAATCATCTGCAAACTTGGTCAGCCAGAAGCCATTGACAATGGCTTTGACCTCCAAGAAGTAGATGCCAAAGAGGAGTAGGTCCAGAATAGAGCCCTGAGGCTCCACTGGAGATCAGCCTCTTTGTCAAGTTGGCATCACAGATCTTAACCTCTTAGGTCATATCCGTGAGCCAACTAGCCATCCAGCATGTTATAAAGGGGGTTAACAATGCTCCAGTGGGGTATTGCATAAAATGCTTTAGCCATATTTGGGTAGGCAGTATGCACAATTTTCACCTCATCCATTGCCTTAGTGACCTAATTTTCCCCTCATCCATTGCCTTAGTGACCTTTTCAAAGAAGAAGTCCACCAGGTTCATTAAGAGTTACCTTCCTCTAACAAAACCAAACTGGGATGGATTCAGTGTCTGGAGGTCTTCTATGTCCTTGATGATAATTTCCATGATAATTCTTTTCATGGCTTTGCAAATAAGACTAGTCAGACTAATGGGTCTGTAGTTTCCAGGATCTATTAAAGGTCCTCCCTTATGAAGAGGGATGACCTTTGCAGTCCTCCATTCTCATGGCACAAAGCCTGTTTTAAGACTATAATTAAATAGTGATGCCTCCTGATAAGTCATACTTTAGATGGTTCAGGAGACATCATAAGATGCTACTGGAGGCCTCTGAAGCGGTGCTCTTGGCACTAGTGAGAGCAGACAGTATGCGCTCCCTAGTTATAGTTACAGGGGATTTGTTGGAGAGTACTTCTTGGGGGGTGGTTGGGGGTGATAATGGGTAAAGTTGGAACTAAATTATCTGCCAGCAGGTTCAGTGAATGTGACACCATTACCCACCAGCTCAGCACATTGCTTTGTGCTGCCCTTAGGGTTTCTAACATAGATGAAGATGGCTTTACAGTTATGGGAAGAAATTTTAACTTCAAAGTTGGCTTTGCTTGATCTAATTAGCCCTTTCAGTTGCCTATTTAGTTTGATGAGGGAGTTTTTATCTTTATGGGAATTACCCTTCCTGATTTTTCCCAAAAGCTTTAGTTAGTCTTAATTTTTTCGGCAATAACATAACTAACCCACTACTGCCCCAGACCAATATGTCACAGGACTGACTGCTGTTCTAAACTTGTCAAGATAGCAACTTGTGTAATAAATGGACAGTAACCTGAAACACAGATAGGAGAATGAGCATAGAACTTTTATACAAAAAGTACAGATGTGTGACAGTACCCACCATAACCCCTTGATATTTGAATAGTATGATCATTCCTCTAGGAGATTCATAACATCAATAGGATTTAGCTAGATGTGGGTATCAGTCTTCTAGTCAGATATCCCTGGGAAAAGTAAACTCCTAATGGCTGGCAGCAAGAATTCCAATAGCAAAGAGTGCAATTCAGACCAACTTCTGTGCTGTTTGGTGCCAGAAATGCCTTGCATACAGTGAACCAGCTGCTCTTTGAGCAACCTGTAGGGTTTATAAAAAGTTGTGCCCCGTCATGGTAGAACTAATACTGTACAAAGCACACACTGCATACTAACTAAAACATCAAAAGTAAACTGGGTTAAAAGCATAAATAGATAAACAAACAAGCACAAGATGCAACACTAATAGATAGTAGACTTCGAGCTAAAATCTAATGGAATTAAAACATTATAACTGAAATTTGCTCTGGATACCTATGTTACAACTACATGTAGAAATAAAAAATAAAAAATAAATCAACTTCAAAACACAGCACTATGTGATCCAAAACCAAGAATACAGCACAAAAGAGAGGAAGAGTGGGAGCCCATACTTCAGCAAAGATCCTTTTGTTGGAAGGATCTCTGGCTATGGTGAGGGATCTTACGCAACTACCCTGTATTCATACAGATCACTGCAGCAGGAAATTCATAACACAAATAGCAGTATACCCCCATATCTGAGATAAGAGTGAAAGGTTATTAACCTTATCCACTACTGCAGCAGGCAATCCTGCACTAATTCTTAACTAGACATCAAACTTAAGGTGACTGGAAAGGTAGCCAGGTTTGAATTCAAACCACCAGTGATTGACATTCATGTGTGTGATCATTAATGTACAACTGGATAGTTTTCCCCTAGAAGGACAAACGGCCAGAATACCAGGGATTTCACCTCTCCCAAGTTGCTGTGAACTCAACGATGGTATATGTAAGTAACAGTTGTGTAAATGGTGCAACCCCACACATTGAGGGATGCAGGAAGAGGCTTAACTTCTTGCAAAATCTGCCTTTTACCCATGACTTTTCACTCCCAAATACTGTTCACATATGTCATCTTTCTCTCACTTGTGATCACTTGTGTAAGATGGTGACAAATGATATGAATATTTATAAAGAACCATTTGACATGTCAGTGACTATAACTATATGACCAAGAAGCAACCCCACAGATACTCTGGACAGAAACATTCTTGCGGAAGTTGCTGCAGTGAGTCCTAAAGTCCATAATCAATGGTTTGCTTCCCTACATTTTTCATAGCAAAAAGTAATTCAACTGACAAACCATTTGAAAAGGGTGGACTCAGCCTCTGGACAATCCTTCATAAAAAGCACAAATAAGTGTTATGTTTGGCCAATTTACTTTTGATTATACAAGTGTGCATAGTAGTTGGTTCACAAGTTAGGTTACCATTTGAGGAGAAGGCTGCATTTTCAACAAGTGCTCAAGTTTACTCTCGCATCTAGAAGACATGGCAGAGGTCAAATAACAGTCATCCAACAGGTTTGTGTGTGTGTGTGTGTGTGTGTGTGTGTGTGTCTGTCTGTGTGTGTCTGTGTGTGTTCGCCTAGTTAGTGTTGGGATAGGCTTCAGCTCCCCTGTGATTCTGAACTACAAAAAGAAAGCATCAGAAAATGAACACATGATACAATATCCAAGTTGTTGCTTACATACATTCAGTGCAAACAAGATTCTCCCACCCTCAATTTCTTTAAAGGGGAAGAAATAGTTAGTTTAGAACCCAGTTAAATCACAAATAAGGCATTTGTTCTTAGTGACGTACTGTTCTTACAAAAGACACCATAAGCTTCTCAGCTTCTCTGCACAATAACAGCTGTGGCTCAGAAGTCTTTCTGACTGAATTGACTGCCTCCAAAAGAGGAGTTATCTAATATAGGCATTAGAGGACAGGTGTTTTTGCAGGCTCAAAGCAGATGTAGTGTTAATGTCACAATGATAAAAGTTTTTTCCTAAACTGTAGATACTGAAAGGTCTGTAAAATCTCAGGTGCAGGACTTCCTTCAAAACCTGCTTTACTGTTGTGTACAATTCAATGGGATCCTTTCCAAGGCAGCAAAGAGAAACACCTGGCAGGGGTACTTTTGTAAGTGGAAAAAGCCAAGCCTTCACTAAACAAGTCGGACATACTACAGCACCTAGGGGAATGGGGGGGGGACACACTAAGTAAGAAAATATACAAAAAGCTAAAACTGAGGAAACTTACTTCTCTTGGATATATAAGATTTCCTGGTATAAAGTATCTTTGCCTGTTCAAAACAGATAGCTCCTCATCTAAAATAGTGGCTGTGTGTTTTCAACCTGAAATCTTCTAAGTTGTTAGACAGAGATAATCAGGATTCAGATGCAACTTTATTCACCACACACACACACACACACACACACACACACACACACACACACACACACACACACACACACACACACAAGCTGATTCAGTACTGCGCTCCAAAGGAAAACTTGGACTGAATGGCCAAATAAATGGACATACAAATACTAAGTCCGAGATGGCCATTTCTCAAAATACTGCCTTTTCTTCAAAACGTACAACAACCTCATTGGTAGTGTATATAAGTTTGGAGGTGTAGGAGGGATTGCCCCCACATCAGAGGGTGCGGGGGGGGGGGGCAAGCACTCTCCCATGCACAAAAAAGAAGTTGCAAGGAGAAGAGACTATATGTTTGATATTCACTCTTCTCCTGCATTCCAATACTCAGCATTATAAGTGGCAACATTTCAGCAGGAAGCCTGTACAGACTATGACTAGAGTTCAGGAATGAACCCCAAATCCTGGAACTGCCACCAAAGAGGAAGCAGAAACAGGTGCTTACTTGATGATCTGCCACATAACAGCTGTACTGTCCAAAACAGTCTGTACTGAGACTATAACAATGTGAGGGACCTTACTATATACAGGCTTCAACCATCTATCTATGACAGTACCATACGGGAAAGGTTTCAATTTGCTTCCCGAAATTATAAGTCGAAGGGGGGGGGGGTCCTTGTGTACCTTTGGGATACCCACGATGGTGGCCAATTCAGGAAATTCAACTTGCAAATAATTATACATGTTAATATCTATCCTATTATTTAAAAATAATTCCTCAAGAAATAGATCTATATGGTGATATCCTATATTGACTTCATTGAGCAATATAGTTTCATAGTTACCAGAATTGTGGAAGACATTGTAAATTTCACTGATGTAGTCAGTGCCATCATACAATACTAAACTTCCAACTTTATTTGGTTTCATAACCTGTAAATTTTTATCACTACATATGGCTTGTAGGGCCAAATGTTCCCCCTTGCTCAAATTAAATTTAATTTTGGCTTTCCTACAGCTCGTATAATACTTGTACATCTCGTCAATAACTACTTTCTCAAAGGCCACTAATGTACTGTTTGTAGACGGCATATATGTACTTTTCTTTTTGAAGTCATTGTTCTGAACTGTACTTCCATTGTCAAAAAACTGTAGACCCAAATTCAGTTTCCGTAAAAATAACTTGAATTCTATAATACTATCCACTATATCAAATTTCATATTAGGGACATATTTCATCCCTCGTGAAAATAATAAAAAGTGTTCCTTTTCAAGCTTAAAATTAGTATGATTAAAAATGTAAAATCTCCATAACTAAACTTCACCTCAGTGTGTTAAATAATTTCCAAATTCGAATTGCTTTGTGTTGTACCTCGTTCTGTTTGGCTGTCTGTACCCTCTGTGTACATATTCCTGATCCCATATCTCGTCCTGTGCCCCCCCCCCTGCCATTTCTGGTGTGTCCTTTCTAAAAATTGACCTTTCTTATTATTATTCCAATTCTTATTTCTTTGAAACCTAGAGTTGTCCCCAAAAGTATTGGTAACAGTCTCTTTAGTCAAGTCTCTACCACCAGTGTTATTCTGCGTTTCCCATTTGTATGACTGTTTTGTGCATATTGCTCTAGGTCCCTTTTTAATTTACGACATTTTCTGTCAAATTGTTTAATACTATTCTTTTCTACCCAATCGTACTGTTTGTTATAATAACTTTCCCATTCGCCAAACAACAAATCTTGTAAAAGACACTCATTCAGTTTATATGTACACACACACACACACACACACACACACACACACACACACATTATGGAATGGCTCTATGGATGAAATGAACACCTTTTTACATGATTTAAACACAGCCAGTTGTGGTTATTGTGTCTCTCGGCTTTTCAAATACAGCCAGTGATTGTTTTAATTTCACATACAGTGCTAGTAGGACTGATATTCCATATCTGGACACATTTATATACACCACTACAGTTGGTTTTGAATCAAGAATTTATAGGAAAGACACTTTTACTAATTCCTATTTGGAATTTTCAAGCCATCACCCAATGAGTGAAAAACGGAGTATATTTAAAGGGCAATGTATAAGGGCTGCACGTATGACCTCAAACTATTTGGAGATGGTGAAAGAGTTGGAAAACATTGAAGATATGTTTAGAAAATGTGGCTATTCAAGTAACGCAATAACTGATATTAGTAATTATGTCCAGAAATAATGGGGAAAAAATACAAACCCTTTTAGGGGTAGGTTTAGGTCTTGAGGGTGACTTACATAAGAACCCCAATGAAACATTAGGTAACAATAGTAGTGGTACTAACTACAGGAGGGCTTATATTTTAAAATATGGTCCACACACGAGAGGTATACAAAAAATAATAGGAACCAATTGGAACATTTTGAATAGTGATGTGGATGTGCAGGGGAAATTGGGTGACCAACTGTATTTTGTATATAAAAGGAGTTCCAACTTGAAAAAGTTGTTTGAATCTAGAGCATATGGAAGCAAAATTCTTGTGACACAAGATGGAACTAAGAAGTGTGGGAATTGCAATCAATGTTTTGCTACATTGGAAGATAGTACATTGGTACTAGGAAATTCTAACTGTACACTGGTCAGGTTTAAAAATGGTAACTGTAGGACACAGCACTTGATTTATTTAGCAAAATGTGTAAAGTGTCTTAGTTATTATGTAGGGAAAACGGACAGGTGCCTTAGGAATCACATTTATGACCACTAATACAGCATTAGAAAGGAGGATACTAAAAATCCACTTTATAGGCACCTTGAAGCAAGCCCAAATTGTGATTTATTTAAATTTGCCATATTGGAACAAGTCAAAGTCAATCCCAGGGGAGGGAATGTCAAGATTAAACTTGGTGCAAGTGAGATTAAATGGCAGATTTTACTTAATGCAGCAGTATACCCAGGTATTAATGACCATATTTCTATTAAACCAGTACTTGAAGCAAGAATCTAATCAGATGATGGTATTCACCTTCACACATATATATTTTATACATTTTATCTATTTATATGTATTTATTTAATACATTACTTGATTTTACTATTTTTTATCACAATTACAGCACTTTTTTAGTAAATAGTGATTTAAAATGTAGAATTAATATGATATTAAGCTTTTTAATGTAGTTAGTGCACTTGTTTTTCTAGGCTTATTGAGATGTTGCAATGATTGGTCAATGAAATGCATATAACCCAGCTGAAATTTGTTTGTAGTGTTCTATAGAAGTCTACTTATTGTAGATGAAAGAGCTTAACCAGTTATGTATTTGTTAATAATAAAACATTTTACTTCAGTTGTGTCCAGTTCGTGCTACTCTGCAATTTATTGGGACCGTGATACATCAACAGCGGAATTTTTATTATTAGTGTGTTTTACTGTTGGGTTGATTTCGCTGTACTATCATTTATCTATCTACAATGACAAGTAGCCTAAACTATTTTAATAATGTTCAAGCAATCAGCCCATTCTTCTTTGAGAGTTGTAAAAAAAAACTTCCAGCATCAGGTATAAAGTATGTATACATGTATAAAGAAGATCACAATTGTAAGTTATTAAGAAGCAATTGGTTGGTGGTTCCAGAAAGTAAGACCGTCTTAAACAGAACAATGAAAGATGAATTCTCAGTTGTGATTGGAAAAGATCCACTTTTGGATACCCTGTTTCTTTATCAGACTCAAATATGTTTTTTTTTTTTTTTTTGTCCAATTCCCACTAACAACACGCTGACACTTATTACTTAGGGAATCAGCTATACTGTTTTGTAGGTTTGGAATGTAAAGGGTCTGCAGAGTTAACTTGACTCCTGTTAGTCACTATAAATGATAACGGTATGCACCTGCTTGGTGGTTTATGTACCAAAATGACCAAGGCATTGCCTACAGCTATACAAAAGGTCTTGGCTGTAAAGTGTTTCGAAAGATTTACATCTGAAGGAACTACTTCCATTTCTTGTATATTTATGTATTCTTGGCTCTAGGAAAGAGCCCAATGTCCTTCTACTTTCAGTTCTTTAAAGTTGTCGCCCTCAAGATATAATCTGATGCATCCGATACTCAATGTCCCATATGTGAAGGCATATAATAATAGGAGACTCACTTCCCTAGCTAGTCCAATCATGGCTAAAAAGGGTCTTCTGACCAATTTGCAACAGCATCTCTGAGAGCTCCAGTGTCACCTTAACTCTTGCTATTTAACCTCGATAAATGTTTCTTACCAAGGTTATGAAGACCTCCAGAAAACCCATCCTTCCTAATAATATATATAAATATTACTAGTCAGACCAGTTGAATTCCTTTTTGGTATCAAAAGAAAACAACAGCCATCTACTTATCTATTTTCCCTGCTTCCTGTATTACCATCAATGTCTGAATGACATTATTGAAAGTTCTCCATCCCCCAGTAAATCCACAATGATCACTCCCTACCAGTCTCAAAGTAAATGAAGTCAAATCACAGGTAAACCAGATCATTCAAAACAAGAGAGTGTGGCAGCAAGACTCACCACATAGACATCATCATGAATACTTTATAATCATGGTTTAATACTGTAACAGGTCTAAAGGATCCCAAAAGCTTTCGCACTTTATGCAGGAATACTATTATCCTCATCCTTCATGACTAGGAGAGCATCACCTTTCTAGTACACTGTTCATTAAGCCATGCAATGCTGTGCTTAAATGTCTCCCACCCCCAGTAGCTTAGCAGGCAGCACACTCACCTCTGGTATAGAAGGTTGTGGGTTCTCGTCCAACACCAGGTAGTTGGGCTCATTTCCCAATACAGACAATGCAAAGCAGCATAAGGGAGTGCTGCAATCCCAAGTATAAAATCCTTCAGATGAAATGTTAAACCAATGCCCTCTCTGCCCGAGCTGATGGTAGTTCAGGTGGATGTTAAAGATCATATGGCATGTATTGAAAAAAGTAGGAAAATGGTGCCCTGGTAAAATTTCCTCTAGTAAGTAAGAAACCATCTCAGCTCTCCCCTGAAAAGAAGTCATTGGCCTAGTGGGACTAACCTGATCAAAGAATTCTACATAAACAAATAAAATATTTCTATTAGGGCTCCATCCAATCCGGGGGACTTATCAGTGGCTTCTATAACCACTGCTTTCTTCATCTACTCCTTAAGTGTCTCGGATCAGACTTGCATCCTCTTTCTTAGGCAGATGTGGCATGGTCTCAAGGAAGTTTTGAATAGACTGCTTCTTCTGCCTAGCCATCCCCTCTCCTCTGTACAGTCCCTCATAACACTGTCAAAATCTCTGAGGATGCCTTATCTCCTTGTCACTACCTCCTCCCTTTCCTCAGTCTTTAACTGCATTATCATTCTCACTAACTTCTGCTGTCGGTGCTGTGTTGCTAAAGCAGTTATAACCCTTGAACTATTTGTGTTAAATAGTTCCTTTTCTGCCACACCCTACGCTCTCCTAATGCTAGCACATCCTTAGAAGCATCCTTTTCATACTCTACATCTTTAATATTTTCTCTTGTAATATTCTTACCTTCTCTAACCTCAGTCTCATTTCCCTATCTCTTCTCTTTTCAATATTAATCCTTTCTTGCACTCTCTTCAGCTCAGTTACATGCAGAATAACTAATATAAAAGACCTATTGGACCCATTTACCAAATCTTTTGACTGTTGCTGTGACATCCCTCCTCTGAGCCAGTGATCAAGGAGCCTCAATTCTCACCATTGACACCAGTGGGGAACGTTCACTGAGAAAAGAATAGACACACACAGTATTTTCAGATGCAGCTCTCTGCACCAAGCACAACTTCCCTTAAGAACACACAGAGAACCCACACTCCAGTTCTGGGGCTCATCTCTCTCTCCAGGCCCCAAATAAGACTTCCCACTGACCATTACATAGCTAGGTCCTTAGTCAGGTGTTTCAAGCTATGTCCTTCACCACCTTCTCTGTGAAATCAATGCTCTCAGTGTTCCTGTCCAAAGTAGCTGGCACACACTTTGAGATTTGATTTTGACACACAGACAAACAAACAGACAGACAGACACACACACACACACACACATACACACACACACCTGGGAAAGGCTGGCACAGCTTACTCATCTTGCCACCTCCACCCAGACTATAAGGTAGATTCACTGCTGTGAGCCAGCTACTTTAAGGCTCTTATCAGGGCACCCAATTACTCTAGTAAAATTAATACTTATACAAATGGTAATGTTCAACCAAGCAGCAAGACTTTCAGGGGCATGAAACCACATTGCCACCAAATAGATTCAATTACTCTCAAAGGTTAACATATTTTCTAAAACACCAGCCATAATGAAAGGTATAAATATATTTAATAATAAATAATAAAATAGAAAACATGAAAATACTGAATAGCTATTTACAATAAACACCAGAGTTTCAGTTCACAGGAAATAAAAAATATAAATAAAACACAAATGGAAAGATTCAGACAGATGCAAAAAAAAACAATATTTAAACTAATCTCACTATATTTTGCTAAATGACTGAAGGATTACTGTTCCCTTTTTACTGGCTAGAGCAAGGCAAGACGAAGTGGAGGAGTGTCTTTGTTGTCAGGTTCCAAACAACAGAGTGCCGAGTGCTACTATCACACATCTCACTAGTATATAAATACAATTTCAGTGCTGGCTACAGGATGACATCATATCTGGTCACCTGACTCTGCGGTTCCCACACTACACCCTCACTAGAAATTGAGCCAGGATCTGGCACAGATGTGTCACAATACACACAAACAACTTTGCTAAAGCTTAATACAGCATCTAGATGCTATAAGACAATTCCAACACTTCTGCCCTTCCTTCAGATCGGCTTTTCATAGACATTGCTTCTCTGGCTGTATTCAGACCTGTAAGACAGAATCTTTATGGCCTACACCAAGTCATTTAATTTTAGGCTATTTTTCTTAAGGTTAGCTGGGGCGGAGCTTAACCCCTTCCCTTCTATTAAAATATAGTTACAACAATACAGCCTAACATATTTATTTTCTTTCCAGCAGGACCCACTGTTGATACATTTTAACACAAGCAGCTTTAAAAATCAGTTTGCTATTCAAATGAGATATAAAATTCTTTACAAAACTCCAGCTAGGTACTCTGGCATATGTTACACATGCACTGCCCTACTCTGGCACAGCTGGCACTATCTCACATAGTCATAGCTGTCATAAATACAAAATATCTCCAATGTTACTTTCATTTTCCTGTGGCTTGAAACTTAAATTACACCTTTATAAATGCGTGGTCGGAGAAAAAAAAAAAAAAAACTGGTTCTGCAACATACCCAGTTACCTTGTTTATGCCTCCCTTGCTTACTAACACATTATCTAGATGAGAGCACTGTACATACCTCTCACTATAATACATGTACACACACACGCCACCCAAGAAAGTTAATTTTATATAAAAAAAAACAAAAAAAAAAAAAAAATATATATATATATATATATATATATATATATATATATATATATATATATATATATATATATATATATACGGGTCTACTTGAAAACACTGACACGCCAAAACACCGACGATGAGAACACAGAGACTGGAAGATCAACAACTGAGATAACCAACAGTTTAAAAGCATGAAACTTCACATGCTTGAGAAACCACAATCAACAAAACAAATACCTTTTCCGAAAAAAACACACACACACAAAACACAAGCACACCAAAAACCTTACAAACCTACACTAAACCTTACATACACAACTATCTATGCACTAACCTTAACCCAAACCCTAAAGTCTGTCACTATCACACACTTACCTTACCTGCACCCTAACCCTAACTCACTTAACCTGCCCCTAACCCTAAAGTACGTCACTATCGCACACTTACCTTAACATGTCGGTGTTCTCAGCATCGGGCTTTTAAACTGTTGGTCATCTCAGTTGTCGATCTTCCGGTCTCGGTGTTCTCACTGTTTTCAAGTAGACCCATATATATAAATAAAATGTATATGTATGTGGGTCCCCTTCAGATGATCAAACTGATCGAACTTTTAAAAGTTTGAATATCATATGGCCAAGACCATATGATCGAACTTTTAAAAGTTCGAACGGTATGAATGGAAATCTCTGTACAGCGCGGAATGGGAAGATTTCCCTTTTTTCCACAATGTAGTGTGATCTCCGAGTTGGTATATTTAAGTAGTGGGAAGTACAGGGGGGCTTGCCCCCCTGCTAGAAACATTTCATTTTTTTTTTTTTTTTAACCATGTTTGAACTTCTGAATGTTCGATGTTATTCTCTGTCATATGCAATTCAAACATTTAAAAGTTCATTCATGTGAAGTAGACCCATATATATGTATGTATGTATGTATACATGCATATATTTATATGTATTTATCTATAACCACCAGTACCTGGCCATCTCTCACTTGCCCTATATCCACTAGCCCCAACATGGCTAATAAACTTCTGTTTTTTCTTTCCATTCTAGTTAACCCAACAGTTCCCATTCTACCACTAGCATTTCTCAGGATAAAGCCTATTTCAATCGTGCACTACAGTTTGGGTTCCCTCATGAAAGTGAATATGCTCTTATACTTACCTTCTAATAATGTTTAATTTTGTCCTGGGCTGTTTGTTTAAATACATATATTCATATTATTATAATTTTTACTTCCATGGTAACCTCCCTTCTTACCTGCCATGCAACCATCTTCATCTTCTAGTACATGCTCCACATCAAGCTGCAATCCTCTATCCATGAACAAAATAATCCCTCCCCTCCTCTTCTCACCCAAATTATTTTGGCCATTATTCCATATCACCTCTTTTTTAATATTTTATGGTCTTATTCTAAATGAGTCTCCTGTAGTGCAAGGACGTAGCCCCATCCTTCCTCCCTATATTTAAGACTCACTCCCACTTCACAGGGTTCATTAGCCCATTCACATTCCATGATAATATTTGCAGACACTCCACTGTATCTGTGTGTCTGTCCACCATCATTCTCCCTTTTGTCTTAACTGCTTCCATTTCCCCCATCTCTACTCGAAAATATTTCCCACTTCCCCTATTTATTACGCTACCCCTTTCTAAAAGCGGCCTTCAATTCCTCTCCCCCTTCTTTCTTTTCCTTACTTGAACACTAAGCAGACAGCTGTGAATTTCTGGAACTAAAATAAGTTCAGAACCATAATTAAAGCCAAATAAGTTTGCAAACTATATACAATTCTATATCCTCATCTCTCCTAAGGAGTGCAAACCTGTTTTGCTCAAAATAGATTATACTTACTGCTTCCACACCAGCAATCCATACACTATCCTTCTAATGCTGATTTTCCTTTATCTGTGTTTTTTTATTACATGATAGCCACTTCTTCCTAGTTTTCATTTAGTTGACATAAATCCACCTATTTTGACTTCCCCACAAGCTGTACCACTGTTTCAAACCACCTCTCCCCTTTCAATTACATTTCAGTTTGTAAATAGCACACATTTGCAGACTCCTTTTACATTCCATTTTAATAAGTGTATTTATTTATTTATGTATTTATTATTTGTCTTTGTTTATCAGGAAAGTTCAAGTGGGTAATACAAGTTTTCAGCAGAGGCCAGGGGAGAAAAGCTGCATTTGCTTACATTGCATTATACCAAGTTCCAGTTAAACACAGTAGTTACATTTATACACATACAGTAGCTACATTTATACATTCTAAGATTTTTCAGAGGTAAAATTTGCTACAGAGAAAGCCCACATGCTACTTAGTGGATTGTACAGGCAGTAGTTATGTATAAAAATTGTTTTGTCATTTTGGTGAGAGTATTCTGTTTAAGAAGAGCATTTGGAGAGTATCATACTGTGAGCACAAAGTCTTAACCTGGTGAAGAGCATGTGCAGGACCAAGACTGGTTAAGATGTTGTTTAAGCAGTGGTTTAAAACTACTGTGTTTGTTGGAGTTTTATTTGTGTGGAGATACTAATTCCAGGGTTTTAGCAACGTATTCGGAGTACAGTGAGTCTCCTGCAAAATTATTTGACTTACTTGTGAGTAAAACGAATTACTGGAACGGGGGTCCCTTGGCTGGGCAGTAACATGTTTTGTAGTGCAGGGCATTTTTCTGGATTATAAATGGAGTGTGTGTGCCACAGTTAGTTGTGAATATGTTAAGTAGTTGTGTAGTTCAAGCCAGTTTAATTCTTTTAAGCTATGACAATAGTGGGTCTTATGAGGGAGATTGGTGACAAATTTAGCTATTTAATTGTAGCGGGAGGCAAGTTTCTTTCTCTGAGTATTGTTTCAGTTTGTTAGGATAGGAGTTGCATATAAGACAGCTGGCAATAAGAAGGTGGTGGCTAGAGTTTTGTTGTGGTATTTGTAACAAATCCATTGATCCTACAAAGGCAGCCTAGTTTCTGGTGTGTAGATTTAATGGTGTGCAGTATATGATGACCTTTATAGAGATCACCATGCATTATGAAGCTTAGAAGTTTACTGTGAGTTACAGTTTCAATGACAGCATTATTTACTGACTTTATGGTAAAAGATTGCTTTTGATTCTGGCAACTTTTTGAGGTAAAAAAAAGCATTAGTTTTCTTGGGGATGAGTAGGTGGTTTGATTCTTTGAGCCAGGATTCTACAGAGAAGAAAGATTTTTGGGTAATGTCTTGGAGCTTATTTACTGTTGAGGCTGCACATATTAATGTTGAGTCATCTGCATACTGAAAAGCTATCATAGTGAGTGGAGGTTATTAATAAATATATCAAATATGAGAGCACCCAGGATAGAGCCCCAAGGGGCACCTGCAGTAACTGGTTGAAAGAATACGTTTTTATAGTTTGTGCTATATTTTCGACTACCTTCCCAGTTCAACCACCCCGTCACATCATTTTCATTTCCTTCTACTTTCCACTGAACGCAAGAAAAAGAAAGAACAAGAAATCGCAAAGTATACGCCACCAGCATATGGCGAGTCCTTTTAGAATATTTCATGTTGCCCCCTTCCAGCTACAATAAAATCTGACAATGGGCGTGAGGCTTAGCACTTCTCAGAATATTCCCATCATAATGGTACTTTCCTACCCCCTCACATGGACTACACTAAAGCAAGTGTTACCATGCTGCATCACAGGTTCTCTCAGACTTCAAAAATATTTATCTGGCCCCACTGAGATGCTCTGGCAGTTTTTAACCTTGTCACGTGATACTTATATATGGAAGAAAAAGATAAATAAAATGTATCTATTTGTACTAGTATTTGCTGTATATGGTTGGAAAAACTCTGCTGCCACCCCATGTTTTAGCTAGCAAACACAGACCTGGAAATCAACATATCAATTGCAGCTATGCTAACTGCTTTCCCAAAACTCTTTCCAACTCAACTAATACGAAACAGTTATCCACGTGTTCTTTTAAACTATGAACAATTGTTTCATCCCTCTGACGGCCTTTTCTCAAGATACATTTAATGCATTAACTGCATCTCTTACCCAAGCAAGTCCTGTGTCACTTAATATCATTGTTCCCTCCCTTGACGCTTCCTCTGGCTTATCAAAAATATGTGCACCGAATGGAAAGACAATTTTCATGCTGGCCAAGTAAGTATTGCAACTTAAAGTGAAGATCCCTTTATTCATATTGCCATTAGACAGAGACAAGGCCATCCTTCTTCTCTTTGAAAAAAAAATGGTCCATACATCTTTTTTTGCATGCCAACTTCATCCTCACCTTCCAAACCTGTGTCAAGAGTTGCTCTTTCTGCACATATGACCCAAATCTTACCAGTAATTGCCTTGGGAATCATGGATTTAAACAAGTGGGTGCCCACTACACGCTATCTCCAAACCCATCTTGCCTTCTGGAATTTAAGGCCACTAAGCCATCTGAGCACAAATCTCATGTAGTCCCTTCCTTCCATAACTTCTGGGAATTCAAATAATGCTTACATTCTTAAATCCCATGCAGTCCCTGCCTTCCATACCTTGTGGGACTCCATTGATCCTTGCATTCCTACATCTCACTAAGTCTTCATAATCAACCACAGCTGCATTTAGTAGATGCAGATGGTAATCTTGCTTTAAACCCCTTATTTTCCTCACTAAGTGCGATGTATCAGAATGCTCACTAACTACTTCAGATACGTTTATTATCCTGCCACTTTCCATACCAAAATATTCTATTCATAAATAAATTATTGTGTTACTGGCAAGCTTGGACTGTGTAGACCTCAATGACAAGATAAATAGATTTTTTTTTCAGTTTCTATCCATATCATTCATTTAAAAACACACAAGTAGTATTTGAGATGAAAATTTCAGTTTGCTTTGCAATGCCAGATTGGTATAGTGCGATGGGGGCTTGCTCATTTTTAAGTTCTACTGTGAAGCACAACAAAGAGACACACCAGCATCCTGATTTATTGCTGGGACAGTTCTGACTGCTCACATTAGGCTAAACCCTTTCTATGATTCTAGGTGAGAGGTCTCTGGGTCTGCAATTAGTCGAGTTTCACATGAATCCTACAAAATCAAGCATGTTTCATGGGAATGGTTGATTGATTACTCAATTTATAAATACATCCTCAAAATATCATGAAACGATTATGAAAGTGTGGTATAGCTTATGGCTTAAGCTACTCCAGCATCAAAACTTGAATAAACCATTTGGAGATATACTTTCCGGTAGATAATTTGAAGTGAGCTTTCAGTAAATAATGGGCTTCCACAAAGGGAAGGACATTTCCATGAAGAGCCCACAGAGAGAAATATTACTTATTAACCTCATCTGTGTCATAACCCATGTGAAGAGACCAGATCATCATCAGAATCGGAGGAAGGATAAGGAGTGAAACACTGAAAGTTTTGGTGCAGCACTGAATTTGTTACCAAATCAAAATATTGTTTTACAGTCTATAAAAATATCAGCCTTGAATGTTCAGAAAACTAATGTCTAACCCTCTGATGCCCTCTCCACTACTGGCAGGGTTCTGGGTGTCTGCTCACTGTAACATGCAGCAGGATGGAAAGCATGCATCATGTCTGGTGATGTCCACTGGCCTCCTGATGCCTCCACCATAAAAGCCAAGAAACCATGAGAAAAGGGAGTGGGCATCTCTGCAGCCAAAACAGTTCAGATTTAGCAACAGGCACATCTGGGTGTCTGGCAACTACTGTCCAAGGGTTTAAAGTTCCATTCCAAAAGTCAGAAAACTTCAAAATTGGAGGCTATCTTTAGTTTTGCTTTATAAATGGAGGCAACCATACCTTGAAACTGCTCCTCCCCCCCCCCCCCCCAACAACCCTGAGCTAAAAATATTACCACTAAGAAAGATCAGGTGAAGTAGTGGAGTCTTTAGCTTCAAAGGTGGGTGGGCAAATCAGGGATGAACAGGCTTCATTCTCAACACTACGTTAAGCGTTACTCAATTCCTGACCCACAGAAAGCTCCAAAGAGCCCAATTTCTAAGTTTTTTTCTTTTCCTTAAATAGGTGCACCGTTTTTGTTTTTTTCTAAGACCAGAAGAGACAATCAACAAAAGATGAAGAAATACAAACTATAAAAACCTGTCAGTATTTAGCTTTCATGGCTGAAGTTCTTTTAATTAAAAAACATGTGAGCAATAATGTAACAAATACTGCAAATAAATTATTTCAGGGCAAATCTGACAGTCACAAAAAAATCCAAAATATGTTGGTGGCTTATTCTTGGGAAGCCATTAAAAATAAAAAACATCACTTAGAAGAATTTTTCAGTCAAGACCAAGACATGATCAACAAAGTAAAGTGATAAAACCAAACTGGAATGACTATTTAGTTCAGCCAGCAGAAAAGAAATGACCAAAGAGTGTGATGTGCTCCTTTTATAACTGGGCTGCCCTATAATGGCCATAATGCAAGACTGCAACTGCACACTCTTACTGATGTTTGACTGCTATTTGGCCCCATGGTGCAGGGGGAAAAAGCCCCAGACAACCTGTGTTTGATTAGAAGTATGGGTGCTGGAGGGGCTGCAGGGGGTTGGATAATCGAAGTAAATAGCTGATGCCAGCTTGCCCATCCGGAGAGGAGGTCTGCACAGGCTCACTGTAATAAAGCAACATTAGTAGCCTGCTGAGGTCCATGCTGCATAAGCAATGTGCTATTTAAATATGAGGTTGCTATACAGAGAAGTGTGCATACACCTCCTAGAGTTAGCGACTGTGAAGCTTGCAAGGCTGCTTTGGGATGGCGGACATTAAGACACACTCCTCTAAAGCGTTACAACACTGCACCAGAATCTTCAACCTCCTCACTAGCCCAAGAAATAGGTTGGGTTGAGCCTGAGAGGGCTAAGGCAGGTCCAGTAGATTGGGTAAATTAAGAAAGGAGCTAGTGGCAGCCAATTGTCTACTGTAAAGAAATCAGCTGCACGAAGGAAAAAAAATGTCTGACTGCTCATTTCGAATCATATATACTGCTTCCTGCAGCAACAACCCATATACACATCAAAATGTTTTAACCACTGCCCATGATTATTTGTCTGACCTCTCTTAAAAAATATAATAATAATAATCACAAGTTAAAACTCATGAATCTTGCACCAATTTAAGACTAATTATTAAATAAAATACCAGGACAGCAGCTTTCAGGCCATTAGATTACGGGAGAGTTAACTCAGTAAAATCATTAAAAGCAAGAAAGACACCATGTGTGTAATAGTCTCCCTTTAAACTTGTAGAAGGCTATGTCAGCAAATCTTAAACAGACTGCATCTCATACAGACACAACACAGCTTGGATTTAGTAGTGAAATGCACTACCCAAAACCAAAGGGGGGAAAAAACAAAAAAAAAAAAAAAACAATGCAACTGCATTTCCTATAGTTCAGTTACCCTACTTTATACAGACTATTTTTTTACAGACATAGTGTCTAACAATCTCACATTCTTCTTCTTGCCAAATCTAGTTCACAAAGTTATCTGCCCTCGGCAAGTTATCTCAGAATAAATCACAACACTTGATGCTTTTGGGAACGTCAAATGAACACATTTATTTGAGATACTGAAGACATTCTGCTTTACATATTCTTTTGCTCACATTTTACAGCCAATGAATGCAGCCTCTTGGGCTTATATTTATACAGGTCCATGGATTTTAAAGATGCCAAAGAGGGAAAGGCACAAGATAATGGGGCCACTCACTCCATTGCTTTTGGCACTGACCATGAAGCCCTTAGCATACTATCACAAATAATCCATAAAGTAATGGGCTTTAGTTGCACACACAACAATCACATAGGTAGTACTCTTTACATACAAGGTTATTTTATTAAGAGATAAACAACATTCTTCACAGAACAACAAAGAGAACTAACCTACAACAGATGCATTACTTCCAAGCACAGACTGGGAAATCATTCTTGTTGATATGAATAAGACTTCTCAAAAGCCACTAAAACCCTCTACATTATTAGCCAACGCATCTGCAACTTTACACTCAGACAGCATACATCCACCCAAAATCTGAAAAAACAGGCCTATGTGGAGGGATTACAAGAACAAGAAAATAAACTAAACATGACAAACTTGGTAAATCTGTAGAATCCAAATACAAACCATACTTAGGAACTATGTCAGGAAAACTAAACTGATTTCTTAACAGCAATACACAGCAAAGAGTCTACAATAAGCTCCGTACTAACTTTAAGGAACTCGATGATCAACTGTAATACACTCAGAAGAGGAAGTGGACGTCCTTATATTAACTACATCAAATAAAAAAAAAAAAACAGCTGCAAAAATGTTAATAAATCTAACCCTTTGTGGTCCAGACAATGCCAAGGCAGCAGTTTCTGGAGTACTTTTAATTTACTTATTTTCATTTGATTTATTTGTTGACAGGGTAAGCCCACTGAACACAAATATCCCATTTCAGGGCAACCCAAGATAACTGCTTGGTTAAGTGACCTGTCACATAGGAGGTGAATGGAGGTGGAGGAAAGCAAGCCTTGTACCTTTGAATACAGAGGGTAATTCAAAAAGAACTCAGAACCTTAACCCTTTGTAACTGCCAAGAACAGAGGATAATCCAGCTAAAACACTGAATATTTTTATTAAACAAATTTCTAGCAACAAACATTCATCTGCTCTCCAGCATCTAGCTGTAGTTGTGCCAATATACAAGGAGGAGGGGAATGCATCTTATCCACACAGCCTTGTACCCGTAAGCCTCACATATATCTTGTGCAAAATCATGGAAGAGAGTACAATGAAACTTATGCTAAAAAATGCAGGTTACCTTTTACTAAAAAGCATACAGTAATATGGATTTGTGAAGGGGAGATCCTGCCTGTTCAACATGGTAGTATTATTTAAAAGAGATGCCACTGCAAATGATGATAGTTTAAACATGCAAGTTACATCCATGAATTTTGCCAAAAGCATTTTACATCATCCCGTAAGGATAACACTGAAAAGCTGACTCAGGTTTAATGCCAGTAATTATGGAATCCGGTTGCTAAACAACTTGTTAAATTGGCAAACAAGCCACATGACCTACTGGTGGGGTCCAGCATGAGCTATGTTAAGACCCCCCCTCTTATTTTGCTTTTCTTCACTGACAAAGGTAGGAAAAAGTACCAAAACATACTCACAACCATATACTAGGAAGCTGCTGCTAATAACCACAGAACGTAGGTCTGCAGAACTCAGCTACTTTATGTAGCCTGAAGGTCCATTAGGATTCTTTCATGTATGCAAATTTACAGCACAGGGTCACCATACCACAAAAGAGCAGCTACAAGACAGTGATTGACAATACTGGAAACGTACCTATTCATAGCATAAGTGCTAAAATGGAGTTTCAAAGCACACAGTGATTCTAATCTAGCAAGTAGCAAAACATTTACAGGAGATCAATGCTCTTAGGAAGACAAGTTACAACATTAATCTACTGTTTCTGCACTGATTGTCAGAAGAATACTCACCACAAAGTGCCAAGCACTACTGTGTGCACTTCTGTAAATAAAGCACATACAAACACAAAAGAGAAAAAAAATCCAGTATTGTTTTCCATGTAACACCACTCATGTTCACCAAGGCTGTAGCTGATCTGTGTACTACCCTGGTACAAATTATTACATACACACACACACAACACACGCACAGTCTCTACATCCTAGGTTGAATACATTGACAGCAATACCAATGTATCAGCTGAAACTTAAGTCTTGAGGTTAAAATTTCTCTACTACAATCCAGCAATCATACAAATAGTTACTCCTCACAAACACAAAACTAAGGTATGCAAGAGTGCACGAGAGTGAGCATGTGTTTATATGCGTGTGCATACATAAACATGCATAGCCCGACTGAGGACATGCAGGTTACTTTAACCACAGGATGTAGCTCTGTAAATGGTTTGATGGTGAATTAGCAGAATGTCAAAGGTACTACTAGAAAGAATATTTAGTCAAGGGCATATGTGAATATAACTATATATATATATATATATATATATATATATATATATATATATATATATATATATATACATATATACACACACACAGTAATTTAGTCTTAATTAAATAAAGTACTAACTTACTTAAAAGCTCAGTTGCAATAACATTACATGCAGTCTACACCCTGACAACTTGGAAATAAAAGATTGTCAAGAAATTAAACTACTTAACAGTTTCTTTACTCCCTCCCCCAAAACACAAAGTTACCATGCTTAGTATTTAAACTACTGCAAACACGAAAAGTCTGAATGTCAGAAATAAATCAAAAACATATACTGACTTAATTGCACACCAGATAACCAGTGTCCAGCTAGCAACACGAGTGCTACAGACACTGGAGAGGAGGGTGGGAGTGAGCAGCTGATGCCACTTCCCCCATCTTTGGGGAAGAAAGAAGCTTGGTTTACTACACTGGCAACATCTGAAGGAGTGCAGGTGTACTTCACATAGCAAGCAGGTGAGCCCTTTATCCAGGAGGTTGTGCTGTGTGGTAACAGTAACTCACATCTTGTTGTGTCTTTCAGTAACTCACATAAACTCCCTAAAAGCATCACTCCTGGAGTACATAAGCTAAAAAAGGAGTGGAGGTAAGAATCGCCCACTCCCTAACATCTAAATCTTGCCTCTACTAGGGAATGAATGGGCCCAGAGGAGTCTTGTTCTGATTGAAGAATGAACTGGTACTTGGGTGAAAGAAGGGGAGCCATTAGGCAAATTCTTTGAAGCAGCAAGGAAAGAAATATATGTAGAAAATTTGCACCTCAGTGCTACCAAAAATTGTGTCTGTTTATGTTGTACTTCAGTCAGATGACTTTCATGAAGTTGCTTTAAATGCCTGTAAGTTAATTATTGTTCCACAGGAAAACTTGTTAGTGAAATTATATTCTACTCTCAAGATTTAAAGAGACAAATGACTTACGCATAGCACAATTATAAGGTGTGGATAATCCCTTGTTCATGATAAATAAAGCACCAGGATCTGATGTGCCAACATGCTTGACTTCAATCTTCTCAATACGAGGAAATAAAGATTGCTGTCGACTCTTCTCCTTATTGAAAAGCTCATTGCGCATCTGAAGAATTTCTGCACTAGAAAGTCGAGATGCTAGTGAAGCTGAAGCAAATCCTTAAAACAAAAAAGGTAAAATATATATTGTCATATTTAGAATGAAAAAAGTAAAATATATATGGTCATATTTACACTGAATTAATACAGGTGCAACTGATTATATGTTCTTCTCTCCATTTACTTATGACAGTGCTTAGCTAATTTGTTCAGACCACACAGCAAAACTGGGTTTTCTAACTCGGACTACCAAGGGGCAAAACGACAGTTTGATTACTTGATTGAAGGAAGTTAAAATCTTTTTTTAAACATCACTCCTGGATCATGTAAAACAAACACCTTGTCAAGGTCAATAAATAACAAACCAGTAAAATTCCCCGGTTGTTTAAAACTAGTAAACCCAAATCCACACACGTCCAGAACACGCTTGTCCACAAGTAACAATCAAAGTAAATTACCTGCAAAAACACTCTTTATTTTAGTTCATCGGGGGGGGGGGGTATGTTTTTGCAAGTAATTTACTTTTTGATTGTCTCTTGTGGCCCAACATGTTCTGTGGTTTGGTTCTGCACCAGTGTGGATTTGGTTTTCCTATCAAGGTCCTTGAGGTGAGCTGCTATTCTGTAAACAATAACTATCCTGAGTGTTCAAACTTAAAAATAAAAGTTCAGAAAAGTGCTTTTCCACAGCCATAGCTACTTACCTACGATACTGATCTGTGATGATCTAAAGAAGCCTAGCCTTCCATTCCAAAGGTAATTTTTTGACCCCTGTGTTTTGTGTATGAATAACCCAGAGGAACCACAACAAGGATATGTTGGGACATTTACTTGTTACCCCACCTAAGAAAGACATGGGTGCTAAACTGAGGGTGAACTTGCTATTAACAATCCATTTGTCCAAATTAAGTTTGAAAAAACAATCCGTTTGTCCAAATTAAGTTTGAAAAGTGTAAGGGAAATACTTTGCTTTATGTGGAATGGAAGATGGTACCGTAGAAGTGGTATTCTCTGTGATAAACAGGAAACATTGAAGAGATAGGTATGTATGTATGTTGCAAAAGAGACTGACATCCCTTGAGAAGGTGTTCATGCTATCATTCGACTTGCAAATGTTTAACAGGTCAAAAATCATAGTCTCTTTTGAGGCTCTATACACAAGGCACAGGTTGCCTCTTAGCAGCCTGTATGATACAGAGGAGTATAAGGCTTTAAGATGGCCTGCATAGTTTTTGTGATTTATACCTTTGATTTTTTTCAGTTCAAAAGCACTGCAGTCTTTCCAGTTATGACAAGTGATTGGAAAGGTATATACCAAAAGGGGCATTATATTAAATGATCGGCCTAATTAGAGCCTTGTACAGTGGAATGATTACACTCCTGGACCTGGATGCCACACCTTTAGATATAAGCTGTATAATGAAGAAGATGTTCCTTACAATAGTAAACATGGTTATTAAAGCACAACTCGCTGCCTGCACAGACTGCCAGAAAACCCGACTACAGTATCAACTTTCAGGGATGTGAGTTAAATTTGATATTTGTAAGTCATGCTTGCCAAAGGACACATTACATTTCTTAGCATTTAGTTTTAGTCCATGGATTTAAAACCAGCTATTTGCTTGGGAAAGGCCTTCTTAGAGGATCTTGGTGTCCTCTGGAAAGCTAATGATGCACCAACTATACAGTAATCTGAAACTTGGGCAGCCACAAACCCTTAACATTTGCTTTGCCCATAAAAAGAAAATGCCAAACAGAAGAATCCAAGAACTGAACTCTGGGGTACACCATTAGTAACAGGTCTTTTGCAGGATGTACAGCAGCCTACCCTAATTTCCTAGGTTCTATTTGTGCACCAGAGTTAGCTACCAAACAAGTTACATAGGGATTTGTATTCTTTCTCACCCTAAGAACACCCCATCTGCGACTATTTATTTTAATTATTTAATCTACTTTTTGTTCATCAGCTTGGTCCTACTAGACCTATTGCTTGGTTTCATAAAAAATATGAGGTGTTTTACAAACAACAAGAAATTTAGCTATGAAAGATATGAGGAGTACTTGCTGCAAATTAAACTCTAGAACAGAAAGTTTTATCACATCATGAGCTTCTACACAATACCAATATTCCTTTAACTACTACTGGTGCCTTTGCATTGTTTCAGCACATCTTCTTTCAGTGATGCACTATTTTACTACTTGCACAATGTTAATTTACAACTGCTTTAATGACAGAAGGCGCTTCAGAATTACTTGCTTTTCCTAATCCACTGACTAAAGCTGAGTTGTCACGTGGTCTTTCACTCATTGTCTCCACTGATAATCCCTGACTAAAACTCACACTTAACCAACTAAACATTGTTCCATGAAAGTGGAATCATATGACCAACAAGTTTAAAGTCTTAGATGTACTTTTCTCACCCCCACTCACTGTCAATGTATTTCTATGTTCCAGCAGATGCTGTGATACATGCCTAAGGGAAATAAAAGTTCTGTACTTTCCATAATGAAAGATCTAAATGAGCAGGTCCATCATTAACAGTAGAACTAATATCATTAGTCATTAGGGCAGTCTGGCACTTAAAACTTCCCCAGATTACCAACTCCCTCCCCTCTATCCATAATGTACTGCCTAGGATCATTCTCTCCAAACCTTTCACATGCTTCACAATCTAGAAAAAGGGTAAATATAAGTTTACAGACCAAAGAGGAGGAGAAGGAAGGAAGGAAGGAGAGTGGGTATGTTAACACATTTGTGCCTATACAGCTACTAGCCTTAATCATGCTTACAGCCTCCCTATGGCACGTACAAATTCTAAGCACAATCAGTAAGATCTCCTCCCTGACTGTGCTTCTTTAACTGCATGTCTTAAAATCAGTACATCTCACTGAAAAATCTGAAAAAAAATGTTGATGCTTATACTTCATTTGTTATCTTACCTTATCTGGTTGCTCCTCCCAGCATCAAGATTCATAGACAAACACCGGCAGCAGAATCATCCTGTCTGTTACGTTCCCAGCATCTTGGTTCAGCTTCTGCTACACCATTTTCATATATTCATTTGACTTTCTGCAGGGAAAACCCTTCTACTACATAGTTGCACCTGCACAGTAATTTCAGCTATAGGACCTCCAGAACTGCACAGGGGCACAACATCAGTAAAGGACTGACCAGCTGGATGACAAGCATCTATTCAGTTCTGGATGGAATCAGTACTCTGATGTCCATTCCATCCAAAAGCACTCTACAAAAAGTGGCAATTGCTCATGTGATGAAGAATGCATCAGAATTCAGTGAGTATATTCCTGGCAGAAACAGTAAAGTAGACACAACCAAATCAACTCACAAAGAGTTTCCTTCAGTGTAAAAGTATTTCTGAACTCAGCAGAGTGTGAGTAAGACACATGCATTCATTCATATGACTACAATCAAATATCTGATGTACATTCAATAAAGTGGCAGCACTTGGTGGGCATTTGCATGTATTTATGCAGAGAGACCATAATGGCTTAAACTGTATGCATCTATCAGCAGTGAACTAAAGGAAATCACAATGAATATTATTTATGTATTTACTCATTCATTTCATCAAAACCAGAGGTGTACACAGTCAGTACAATGGCTGTACTTGGTGGGTATATCAGTGTTGAGGGGGTTGCTGATATTGCAGAGATAATCTCCCAATTTGCACGAATGCTTAAGCATCTACCATCTCAGATGGAGGCTCTTGTTGAAGTTATGGACATCTGGAATGCCTTCTACCACTGTGACCCTCACTATTTATTTACACCTTGTTGACCAGGTTAGTCCCACTAGGCCAATGACCTCTTTTCAGGGGAGAGCCAAGGTGGTATTCATGCTGACAAGGGGAAATTTGGCTTGTAGTATAAGTGATTGGCATAATGGTTTTGTGCTTCCACTTATTAAAATACCCTATACATTACTATGTACAACAACAGATTAAGTAGACATTACTTCAATTTTGCATTGGGTTTGTCTAGGTTGTAAAAAACTTGAAAACACATGTCTGCCTATTCATGACTTCCATATCTCCTTGTTAAGTCATAACATTTACTGTGCGACTATTATGTCTTGTTTTTTTTTCTTCCTCAGTCCCTCCTTCACTGCAATTCACAGAAATCTTACAGTGAAGCAATTACATGGTGAAAATATGGTAGATGAAATGTGCTATATGTAGAAAACTGAACATAATAATTAGATTTCAGTCAGTATCCCCGATGTTCTCCTCTTCAGCACTACATGCACTGAACTCCTCAAAATTGCCTACATAACTTTTTTTAAAGATGTGTACCTATTACTTTATACTTTCTGAAATACCAATAATGAAAAATTCCTTTTAGTATTACAAATGATCCATTGCTAAACTAGTGCACCTATACCTTATAAGTTGGATATGTCCAAAGATTTGTGGAATTAATAAATAACTCCCTTGAGCAATTAGTTAACCACTGTATTACAGAGTGAAACATTCCGGTCCTTGATCTTACTAACAGACCCCCTCCTGTGGAATTGCCACACCACAAAGATGTTTTAAACAACTATGTTTTTTTTTTGGCCAATGTAAATTACAAAAATTAATGTTATTTATCTCATGACCTTCACCACCACTCTCCTTAGCATTTACCTAGTCCTTACCACTAGTTTAAATGTGCTATTACTCCAAAGACCACATCAGCAAACTATCTCAAGCCTTCAGGTATCCTTCCCAGATCTGTGAAATACTCCTAATTCATGCAATAATATATAAGTGTGCCTTCACTACAACTTTGAAGGAGTTAAGGTATGTTAACTCACGTCATAAACTCATTAAATGAAAATACTGTACACAACACTGTAATTATTCTTCAGCAATTGTACATTAACCACAAGCCACAATATATGCCAAAAGCAGCACTGACATACTTTCCAACTATGACAGATATTATTCAGTTTACCCATTACACTACATCTGCCACCCCTTCCTTAAATGAAAAATAAAACAGTTTTAGTCAAAATAAAGTTTGTTGTTATGCACCCAATACACATATGAATAAGTCTTTGTTTTGGGCAGTTTCGCAGTGTCTCCATTTCATAGAAAAAATTAAGATAGTGTAATTACTAAGGGCAAATGTTTGATCATCCCATCTTATAAAACACAATGTGCACAGTAAGATCCCACCGAACGTCTTTGCTCAAGAATTCTGGACAAAGCCGAGAATACCGAAGGAGGCAAACTCAGGGACAATTTCTAAACATTACCCTACTTAACTTTTAAAAAGTTAACAAAACAACACACATATTGCATCAACCAATACATATTTTCTGACCATTAAGAAGAATGCAACATTAATATTAAGCATTAATGACTAACTGTAATTCTTCTCAGTCATTTCCCAGATAATCTAAAATGTTATGATATACAGAGCAAAAAAATGAGACAAAATCAGACACGTTGTGCAAAGTTATGGATAACTGAGAGGTATGCACAGTAGTTGCAAGGTCAAAACATTACAGACTGTTATTTCAGCGTAGGAATTATACTTACGGCGAGAAAAGATACGGTTCAGATAAGTGCATGCCATTCTTTAACCTATTACATGAACGAAGGCAAAAAAAGGTGTAATTCCCCAGTCTTCAAGAAAGATATCTAAACATTTGCAGAGCTTACAAGCAGAAACAGCATGGTGTAAATAATACTGGAACAAACTTCCGCAATACAAGCATCTTCTGTCCTGAACCGTATTTGTCCGCCAAGAAACTAGCACAATATTTCTTCGTTCCGGGAGTCTATTCTGTACGAACTGAAGAGTAATTACATGCAGGATGTTATTTCACAGTCTGACTTAAAAGTTGGTGTGAAAATGTAGGGGGCTGTCTCATTCTAATATGTTTTTGGTTATTTCTCACAGTAGCAGACCCCTCTTTCTCCAGCCGCATCTGAAGAGTATAGACTTATTTGAAAAGTAATTTTTTTTTAAATATTTGCCGAAACAGTTTTGGACATTGATCCGCACGTCAGTTGTGTTCAGTTCACTTCAGCTTGATGCTATCTTGCTTATCTTTGAGAGCAAGGATCTAGCTAGAATAATCTTTGTACTCTACTGAGTAATTTTTTTTCTGAGCATCGTAGCAATATGTTTTTTTTTTTTTTTTCATTTCATATTATGTCTGCAACTGTTAAAATGAATGTTGTTAACAACAGATCCAGTACTGCTAATCTAACACCAACATTTTTTAGAAGTTTCGGGAAACAGCTGAAATGTTACATTTATGAAATGCTTGAGGGGTAGCACTTTTGAGAGACTTCTATTTTTAAGTGATAGGCGTCAAAGGTGGAATAGCACTAAAAGCTTCTGAGTACAAAAAATATATATATATATATATATATATATTATTCAGCTGCTGCTACTGTAACTGTCTTAGTTGCTCTTCTGCGTGCTGTTATCTGTTCAGTCCCTCTTACTGTGCACTTATTACTGCTTGTTAGTAGCCTTCTAATTTACTGCCTTCTGCACTTGTATTTTAGTCATTTGTTAATTTAATTGCATTTATTTGAACTGTATTTACCGTAGTGTTGCTACACACTCGGGTGTGCTGGCCTGCACTACAATTTGAATTGTATTTACTGCAGTTTTAGCTGCTTTTCTGCGACAAAAAAAATTCTAAGCTTGTTTCCTGCCCAAAAAAAATTCTAAGCTTGTTTCCTGCCTTTCCTGTAACTAGTCAAGTCCAGATACAGACTTGCTGTATCCAGGACTGTTGGTAAGCTTTGAGCCCCCCCCCCCCCCCCCCCCCAAGCTTTTCTGTGTTGGAGGGAAGCCTTCTAGCTTATCAGTGGGAGTGGTAAGCACTAGGTAGCCTATCTACCACGGGAAGAGTGGGTTTTGGACCTGAAATTGAAGTTTGTTGGTCATGTGGGCAGTTTTTCCAACTCTTTCTACTTTCTGGTTAAAAGCCCATTTTGCGTTTGGTCCCTGCCTTTCCTATAACAAGTGTAGTCCAGGTACAGATTTGCTCTATCCAGGACTGTTGGTAAACCTCTAAGCCCCCCAAGCCCTTCTGTGTTGGAGAGAAGCCTTCTAGCTTATCAGTGGGAGTGGTAAGCAATCTTGCTTTTTTCCCACTTTTCTGAGAGTTAAAAAAGTTCAGTTACAGGCTTGCTGTTCCTGAACTGTTTGAAAGTTTCTGTGAGGCCATTTTTGCTTGGACTGAAGGAGGGTCTCTGTGTTTATCAGTGGGAGTGACTAACATTGAGCAGCTTCCCTGCCCCCCGGAGAGGTGGTTACTGACTTGAAACTGTAGTTTTATTGGCCACTAGGGGTCATTTCCATAACTCCTTCATTTGTCCTCGGAGGAGTGGTTTAGGGCAGTGACTTGTGGTTTGTTGGCCAATTTGGGTCATTTCCTGTCTTTTCCAGCCCCCTGCTATAAAGCACGCTTTAGCGCGATTTAGCCCGATTTAGCCCGATTTAGCGGAGTTGCTACTGTTGCACACTAGGGCAGCGCCGGTTAAGCAGGTTTAAACTATTCGGGCTACCTAAAGTCCACTCTTCAAATTTTCCCTTAAAACTACCTTCCTCGAACTATACTACTGATCTAATCAGCGTATCCTATAATTAAAAAGATCATCTCTACTTGACTCCAGGTAGACTATTCTCTATCTGTTAAACGTAGCACTTGCTCCTACAGTACTTATTACCTTGATACGGCACTCTTGTCATAGATAGTACCCCAAAAAGGCAACCCCCCATTTCTCGGTCACCCACGTCCCCGAGAATCTTTTTAAAGTTTTTTTTGTCTATTCCTTCTAGCATGTCGAGGGATCAGTTGCTAGTGTCCTCTCCTGCTCAGCTGGTGAACCTGGGAATATTGAGGCAATGTTACAATTGCCTCATGTACACAGACAACCCTCTCCTCCTCCCACAAAACACAAATACATGCGAGAGATGCAACTACACGGCCAAACTGGAGGCTGAGCTCTCTCAACATAGGACTGGCAAGACCAGTCAGGAGGAGAAGGTTACCACACACACTATAGACCCAGTCTCACATATTACCATTACAACCTCAAATCATACACATAAACACACAAAGACATACTGGAGGCTCTGATCAAAAATCTACCAAAACAGCAGAGGCCACCAAAGCAGACACCCAAACAACCACCACCTCAGAACACAACACCTGCAACACATAGACCTCACAGTCAGAGTGTCAAACAGTCACAGCCCTTAAGGCCAAACACAATGCCAGACACACTAGTCATTGGTGACTCCATAGTCAGACACACTGACGTCCCGCCACCAGACTGAGTAAGGAGAAGGTCACAGTAAGCTGCCTGTCGGGCGCTAGAATCCGCCACATAACGCAAGCACTCAGGTCTCTCAACAGCAGGTACAAATATGATTCAGTCATTGTCCACGCTGGTGTAAACGACCTGAGACGCACCTCCTTGGACTACATGAAAAGAGACATTGAGGAGCTCTCTGATTATGTAGCCCAGACAGGTATGACCCTGACCTTGAGCAGTATCCTACCTTCACCAAGAATGATGCCACAATACAGAGATAAGATGATCAGCTTTAACAATTGGCTTAAACACTGGTGTCATTCAAAGGGGATCCAGTGTCTGTCTGCCTGGGATGACATGCTGGACAAGCCACGCTGCTTCAAGGGACGGCTTGCACCTGTCACCCTGGGATTCCGGATATTGGCAAAGGCTCTTGCCACCCCATAGTGCCTTTTTAGGCAAGGCTCAAATTCTAAACCTACCACCCTAGAACACAAAAAGGAAAAAACTAAGGGTAATGCTGCTCAATGCCAGAAGTCTAAATCTCAAAATGCACGACTCGAGGCCCTTCTCAGTATGGAGAACATCGATGTCTGTGCTGTGACAGAAACCTGGTTCAAGGCTCCTGAGAGCACCCGCGCTATCAGGTTTTACCTCATATCATGCGTTCCGCCCCAAAATCTGGACAATACCAAGAAAGGAGGGGTATCCATATTCATCAAGGACACCCACACCTCAAGACTGGTGGCAACGCACGATGCATCGGAGACCATCCAGGTGCAATTAACCATAGGCAAGACTGCTCTGCAAATTGTAGCATGTTACAGGCCACCCTCACAAACTCAGGAACCTCACATGGCCTTCCTGAAAACACTAGAGGGGATAAATGTATCACCAAACACCATCATACTAGGTGACTTCAATTACCCTAATATAGACTGGGAACACTACTCAAGCCCAAACACCCTAGCCCAAAAGTTCCTGGAATTCATAAACTCAAATGCCATGGAACAACTAGTCACCATCCCCACAAGAGGAGATAACATACTTGATCTCATCATCACGAACATGGGAGCACAATGTTCAACACCGGAGGTGTACCCCTCACTGGTGAGATCAGACCACAAACTAATCTCGCTGGAGGTCCTCATCCCACCCCACCTGAAATAAAAAAGACCACAGTAAAGAACTTCTCAAAAGCCGACTTCACACTTCTAAAGACTAGTGTGGTCTCCTTTAAGGCCCCGAGCAGCGGAAAACAGTACTCAAGCCGCTGAATCACTTACAAATGCCTTCTACCAGCACCTGCAGGACTGCATGGATAAGGCAATCCCAAGCAAAACAAAGACTCTTTGTACCAAAGGCAAGCATCCAGTCTGGTGGACCCCAGCCATAAACAAACTCTACAACAAAAGGAGGAAGCTACTACAAGATAGAGCAAAATCCTTAAAAGGTAAGACACCCTTGATCACTATAAGTAAAAACTAAGAGCTCTCATAAAATCATCCAAAGCAAATTTCGAGAGAAAAATAGCTAAAGACTCAAAAGACAATCATAAGGCCTTCTTTAGCTATGTTAGAAACCTGGGAGGAAACTCCCAGATATGCTCAGAGCTAGTTCAAAATGATGTGAAGATTACTGATCCTACAGACATTGCCAACATACTGGCTGACAGGTTCAGTGCAAACTTCTCCCCTCCCCCAAAAGGAGAGATATCTATACCAAACGATTGCAGCCCCCAAACATCTCCAGCGCCCAAGTGAGAACTGCTCTCTCCAAAGCAAAAACACAGCATCCATGGGACCTGATGGTGTCCCGGCTGTGTGCTCCATGAACTCAATGAGGAATTAAACCCACAGCTAGGACAGCTGTTTAATCAAAGTCTTACCTCTGGATACGCACCCAGGAGTGGCGCACTGCAACTGTGGTACCACTTCACAAAGGCGGTGCCTCCACCGACCCTGGAAATTACCGCCCATTAGCTTGACAAGCCTTATCTGCAAAGCCATGGAGAGGATCATAATGGACCTCATAAATAAAGACATAGGGAATTTGCAGACTTTGGATCCAACCCAGTTTGGCTTTGTCAAAGGCAGATCATGCCTTTTAAACTTGGTTGACTTTTTGAAACAGTCACCAAAGCCATTGATGAGGGAAAGGCAGTCCATACAGCCTACCTCGATCTGGCTAAGGCCTTCGATACAATACCCCATTCGGGTATCATTGAAAAACTCATCAGCTTAAATGTCAACCCATACATCACAAGATGGGTCGCAAACTGGCTGAGTGACAGAACCCACAGGGTCAGAGCTGCTGGCGCCATGTCAGACTCAAAGCCTGTCACAAGTGGTGTCCCACAGGGCTCAGTCCTGGGCCCACTCTTGTTTGGCATCTACTTTTCCGAAGTACAAGCAAACACAGGAGGGTTATGGCTGACAAAGTTTGCAGATGACTGCAAACTGGGCGCCATAGTAGAAAACACATCTGACACAGATATCCTTCAGAAGGGTCTCACAGAAACGGATAACTGGTGCCAGAGCCACGGCCTAAAGTTAAATGCCAAAAATGCATAGTCATACCCTTCGGGAAAAACAAGGTTACCCCTAGCTACCAAATAGGTGGCAATCCACTGAGCACAGAAGAAGTTATCAGGGACCTGGGGACCCAGGTTGATAGTAGTCTGTCATTCGACACCCATGTAGCTAAAGTAGTTAGGAAGACCTTCTACATTGCCCACCTTATCATGAAGGGATTCTCATCTAGATCAAGGGAGGTCATAGTCTCCCTTTACTCATCACTCATCAGACCAATGATTGAGTACAATGCCCCATTCGAATGTATCTGACCCGACACTTGCAGCAGCTGGAGAGGCCACAAAAGTTCCTCACCAAAAGGATAAAGGGTCTCAAAAATCTGTCCTATGCTGCCCGACTGAAAGAACTCCAGCTCTATTCAGTCGCCACCGCTTGCTCAGAGGTGACCTTTGCCTAACATACAAGGCCATGTCAAACCCAGATTTGATGAATATGCTTCACCTCAAAAATCTAGATCCATCAGAGCCACAAGGGCGGGAGACTTAAACCTTGACACGGCTATTAATAGGACGTGCTGGAGGGATAGATTCATCACCCAAAGACTCCCTATGCTGTGGAACAAAATCCCGGTACATGTGAGGCAGAGCACCTCGCTGGCCTTGTTCAAGAGAAATCTTGACCAATGGATGGGAGATCGCAGATATACCCCAGGGATTACCTCAGTGTCACTGCTCGACAGAGGCACAGAAAAATAATGGGTATAGTTCCCCATACTAAAGGGGTGGCCTAAGCCACAAAACGATGGGCTAGGCTTGTAAATGCCCTCGGGCAGATAGCCTAGTATGAACCTATGAACCTATGAACCTATCTACCACAGGAGGAGTGGTTTCTGGCCCAGAAGTTATAGTTTATTGGCCATTTGGGAAGCTTTTCCATCTCTTTCAACATTCTGATTTAAAAGTCTGTGTTTGCACTTGTTTCCTGCCTTTCCTGTTACTAGTCTAGTCCAGGTACAGATTTGCTGTATCCAGGACCCTTTGTAAGCTTCTGAACCCCCCCCCCCCAAGCCTTTCTGTGTTGGAGGGAAGCCTTCTAGCTTATCAGTGGGAGTGGTAAGCATCAGGTAGCCTATCTACCACAAGAGGAGTGGTCCCTGGCCCAGAAATTGTAGCTATTGGCTGTTTGAGCATTTTTTTTCCATCTCTTTCAGCTTTCTGGTTTGAAAGCTGCACTTGTGCCAATTTCCCGCCTTTCCTATAACTAACCTAGTCTGGTTACGGAGTTGCTGTATCTGGGATTGTTAGTAAGCTTCTGAGCCCCCCAAGCCTTTCTGTGTTGGAGGGAAGCCTTCTAGCTTATCAGTGGGAGTGGTAAGCACTATGTAGCCTATCCTCCACAGGAAGAGTGAGTTTTGGCCCAGAAATTGTAGTTTATTTGGCCGTTTGGAAAGGTTTTCATCTCTTTCAACTTGCTGGCTTAAAAGACTATGTTTGTACTTGTTCCCCACCTTTCCTGTAACTATTCTAGTCCAGGTACAGATTTGCTGTATCCAGGACTCTTTGTAAGTGTCTGAGCCCCCCCCCCATGCCTTTCTGTGTTGGAGGGAAGCCTTCTAGCTTATCAGTGGGAGTGGTAAGCATTGGGTAGCCTATCTACCACAAGAGGAGTGGTTCTTGGCCCAGAAATTGTAGCTATTGGCCGTTTTGGCAGTTTTTTTTTTCCATCTCTTTCAACGTTCTGGTTTAAAAGCCACACTTGCACTTGTTTCCCACCTTTCCTGTAACTAGCCTAGTCCAGATACAGAGTTGCTGTATCCAGGACTGTTGGTAAGCTTCTGAGCCCCGCAAGCCTTTCTGTGTTGGAAGAAAGCCTTCTAGTTTATCAGTGGGAGTGGTAAGCACTAGGTAGCCTGTCTACCACAAGAGGAGAGGTTCTTGGCCCAGAAATTGTAGTTTATTGACCATTTGTACAGTTTGTCCGTCTCTTTCAACTTTCTGGTTTAAAAGACCACATCTGTGCTTGTTTCCCATCTTTCCTGTAACTAACCTACTGGGTAGCACTAGAAAGTCTTAAAGTGATACAAGCCTTCTAGCTTAGAAGAGAGACTTTGGAGTGATTACTGTACTCATTCCTTGTTTCACTTAAAAGAAAGTTACTGTTTGTCGTTTTTGCATTTAAGTTACCTGTAACACATTGTATTTAAGTTACCTGGCACTTGCTCACTAAAGGTACTTGCTCACTAAAGCAATTATATAAGTCAGCACTAAAAAATTAAAAGCACTACACTCTCACAAAGTCCTCTTGAGTACATTGTTCCCCATTGGCCCTTTTTTTTCAATTAAAAAGGAATCCCAAATACTATTCTAGCATGTCCAAAGGTCAGATGTCAATCTTCTCTCTGGTCCAGCTGGTGAATCTGGGAATCTTGAGGCAATGTTACAACTGCCTCATGTACACAGACAACCCTCTCCTCCTCCCAACAATTTCCAACACATGTGAGAGATGCATCCATATAGCCAAACTGGAGGCTAAGCTCTCTCAACTCAGTACTGGCGTAACCAGTCAGAAGGAAACCACACTCAGTACAATTCCAGTCTCACATAGACCTACCACGACAGCAAACCAAACACATAAACACACACAAACATACTCGGAGGCTCTAAATAAAAATCTGCCTAAGCAGCAGAGACCTCCAAAGCTGACACCCAAGCAACCGCTACCCCAAAACAAAACACGTGCAACACATAGCTCACAAAGCCAGTGTGCCGAACAGTCACAGCCCTTAAGGCTAAACAACACACCTGATACACTTGTAATAAGTGACTATCGTCAGTCACACTGACGTGCCGCTCACCAGGCTGAACAAGGAGAAGGTCACGGTGAGCTGCCTGTTGGGCGCTAGGATCCTCCACATAACACAAGCACTCAGGTCACTCCAAGGCAAGTACAAATATGACTCAGTCATTGTCCATGCTGGTGTGAATGACCTGAGACGTACCTCCCTGGACTACATGAAAAGAGACATAGAGGAGCTCTCTGAGCATGTGGCCCAGGCCGGTATGACCCTGACCTTGAGTAGCATCTTACCCTCACCAAGAATGATGCCGCAATATGAAGACAAGATGATCAATTTCAAAAATTGGCTTAAGTATTGGTGTCATTCAAAGGGGATCCAATGCTTGTCAGCCTGGGATGACATGCTCGACAAGCCACGATGCTTCGCTAGGGACGGCTTGCACCTGTCACCCCTGGGCTTTTGGATATTGGCAAAGGCTCTTGCTACCCCCATAGTGCCTTTTTTAGGCAAGGCTCAAAAGACAAACCCACCTCCATAGGTATCACAAGGGATAAGAAACTAAGAGTAATGCTACTCAACGCCAGAAGTCTAAACCTCAAGATGCATGCACTCAAAACTTTCCTTAGCATAGAGAACATCGATATCTGTGCAGTAACAGAAACCTGGTTTAAGGCTCCCGAGAGCACCCCAGCACTACCAGGTTATACCTCATACCATGCTTTTCAGCCCCAAAACTTGGACCGACCCACAAAAGGAGGGGGAGTATCAATATTCGTCAAAGATACCCACACCTCCAGGTTGGTGGCACAGCACGAAGCATCAGAGACTATCCATGTGCAACTAACAGTGGGTTAAACTGCCTTCCAGTTTATAGCCTGCTACAGACCACCCTCCCTAACCCAGGAACCCCACTCTGCCTTCCTGAGAACACTGGAAAATATGAAGGTCTCTCCAAACACCATTATATTGGGTGACTTCAACTACGCAAACATAGACTGGGAGCATTACTCTACCTCCAACACCCTAGCCCAAAGGTTCCTAGAATCTATAAACTCAAATGCTATGGAACAACTTGTTACCACTCCCACAAGAGGGGAAAACATACTGGACCTGATCATCACCAACATGGGGACTCTATGCTCCAGACCAGAAGTGTATCCCTCACTGGTAAGATCAGACCATAAACTAATCTCACTGGATATTCACATCCAGACACCACCCCCTGCCCAGAAGACCACAGTGAAAAACTTCTCTAAAGCAAATTTCACACTCCTCAAAACCGAGGTGGAATCCTTCAAAGCCCCCGGGCCTGTGGAAAATACGGCCCAGACCACAGAATCCTTTATAAACGCATTCTATGAACACCTTCAGGAATGCATGGATCATGCGATCCCAAATAAAACCAAGACCCAATCCTCCAAAGGCAGACGTCCTGTCTGGTGGACCCCAGCCATAAACAAACTATACAATAGAAGGAGGAAGCTACTAAATGATAGAGCAAAATTCCAAAAAGGGAAGGCATCTCTGATCAGTATTAGCAAAAAACTACAGGCACTCATAAAATCGTCTAAGGACAACTTCGAGAGAAAAATTGCACAGGACACTAAGGATAATCACAAGGCTTTCTTTAGTTATGTTAAGAACCTGGGTGGTAATTCCCAGATATGCTCAGAATTAGTCCAAAATGACAAAAAATACACAGAACCCACAGACATTGCCAACATCCTCGCTGACAGGTTCAGTGCAAACCCCCCCCCCTCCCCACCAAAAGGGCAAATATCTATCCCAGCAGAGTGCTGCCCCCCTGACATCTCAGATGCTCAGGTAAGAGCCGCCCTCTCCAAAGCAAAAAACACAGCATCAATGGGACCAGACGGTGTCCCAGGCTGCATCCTACATGAACTCCAAGAAGAGCTAAACCCAAACATAAAACTACTGTTCAATCTCAGCCTTACTACAGGATATGTACCCAAAGAGTAGCGTACAGCAACTGTAGTCCCTCTCCACAAAGGTGGTGCCTCAACGGATCCTGGAAACTATCGCCCCATAAGCCTGACTAGCTTGGTCTGCAAAGCTATGGAAAGGATCATCATGGACCTCATAAATAAAGATATTGGGGACCTACAGACACTGGATCCTACCCAGTTCGGCTTTGTTAAGGGCAGATCCTGCCTCTTAAACCTGGTTGATTTCTTTGAAACAGTCACCAAGGCCATTGACGAGGGGAAGGTGGTCCACACAGCCTACCTGGACCTCGCAAAAGCCTTTGATACAATACCCCACTCGGGCATTATAGATAAGCTCACCAGCGTAAATATAAACCCCTATGTCACTAGATGGGTTGCAAATTGGCTCAAGGACAGAACCCACATGGTTAGAATTGCTGGAGCCATGTCAGACTCCAAACCAGTTACAAGTGGCATCCCACAAGGCTCAGTCCTGGGACCTCTCTTGTTCGATATATATTTCTTGGAGGTACAGGCCAACACGGAAGGACTGTGGCTGACCAAGTTCGCAGATGACTGCAAACTGGGCGCCATAATCGACTCCCCAGACAACACAAGCATCCTCCAAAAGGGCCTCATAGAAACAGACAACTGGTGCCAGAGCCATGGCCTCAAGCTAAATGCCAAAAAGTGTATAGTCATCCCCTTTGACAAAAACAAAGTGCCCACAAATTACCACATAGGTGGTAATCCATTAAGTATAGAAGAAGTAATTAGGGACCTGGGGACCCAAGTTGATAGCAATCTCTCATTTGATAACCATGTGGCCAAAGTGACTAGAAAAACATTTTATATAGCCCACCTAATCATGAAGGGATTCACATCTAGATCAGGGGAGGTCATCGTGCCTCTTTACTCATCCCTCATCAGGCCTATAATTGAGTACAATGCCCCTTTTGGGATGTACCTTACCAGACACCTGCAGCAACTGGAAAGACCCAAAAAGTACCTCACCAAGAGGATCAAAGGGCTCAAACAGATGCCATATGCTGCCCGGTTAAAGAAACTCCAGCTCTACTCAGTGGCATACCGCCTGTTCAGAGGCGATCTGTGCCTGACGTATAAAGCCATGTCCAACCTGGAATTAATGGACATGCTGCACATCAGAAAATCCAAATCCCATCGAACTACACGCTCGAGAGACTTGAACCTCAGCACTGAAATAAATAGGACATGCTGGAGGGACAGATTCATAACCCAGAGGCTCCCTTCACTCTGGAATAAAATCCCAGTCCAGGTTAGGCAGAGTCCCTCACTGACTCTCTTCAAGAGGAATCTTGATGAGTGGATGGGAGATCGTAGGTTTACCCCAGGTGTCACTTCTGTGTCACTGTTAGACAGAGGCACAGTATACTAACCTCAAAAAAGGGCATAGCAAAATTAATTTAAAATGGGTGGCGAAAGCCAAACACATTCTGGCTAGGCTTATAAATACCCTAGGGCAGATAGCCTAGTATGAACCTATGAACCTATGATTAAGTATCAGTTTTCTGTACTTTCTTGCTGTACTTAACTGTTTTCCGCCTAAACGCAGATTTTTCCAGTGTTTATTGTGATTTAAAAGCTTATTTTTCTCACATATTGTACTTATTTGACTGCCTGCACTTTTAAAAATGTTTTATTTAAATAATTTGTTTAACTCTTGTAGGCTACACACTAAAGTGCGATTGCCTTTTCTGATCATTTGTAGTCGTTTAAGGCTGTTTTAAGAGTATTTTTTACTGTTTATGCCTTATCTTTTCAAAAAAACAAAAAAAATTCCTTGCTTCCCCGCCTTTCCAAGCTAGTATAGTCCAGTTTTCAGGCTAGTGCTGAATTCCGGGCTGTGATACTAGTTTCTGAGTTGCCCATACCTTACTTGGATAGAAGGAAGTTTCTCTGTTCACCTGTGAGAGAGGGGAGCTTTAAGCAACCTTTCTGTCCCTGGAGGAGTGGTTCCAGCCAAGAAGTTAGTAGTTTATTGGCCACTTTGGGCTAATTTCTATCTCTTTCATTTCCCTAGTATAAAAATGACATTTGCATGGTTTTGTGCACTGGGCAGTGCCGGTTAGCTATGGTTAAATTATTCCCGGCTCCACTAAGCCTCCTCTTCAGTTTTTCCCTTGAAACTAGTCTAACTGTCAACCTAAGCACTCAAAAAGCATCTTACAACCCAGCACTTGCTCAGACCTAATAGCAAGCACTAATATACCCTGACACTGATTGCCCAGCAGGGTAAGGCTGTTTATTCAACCCTCACCAACCAAGCGAGTAAGCAGCTCACCCTACTATTCAAGTTTCAACAATTGGCTAAGCTTCTGGTGTCATTCAAAGGGGATCCAGTATCTGTCAGCCTGGGACGACACGCTCGACAAGCTGCGTTGCTTCGCAAGAGACGGCTTGCACCTATCAACCCTAGGCTTTCAAATACTGGCCAAGGCTCTTGCTGCCCCCATAGTGCCTTTTTTAGACAAGGCTCAAAAGTCAAACCCACCTCCGTAAACAGCACAATTAACAAAAAACTGAGGGCTATGCTATTCAACGCCAGGAGTTTAAATCTCAAAATGCATGCGCTCAAAGCACTCCTCAGTATGGAGAACATCGATATCTGTGCAGTAACTGAAACCTGGTTCAAGGCTCCAGAGAGCACCCCAGCACTACCGGGCTACAACTCATACCACACGTTTCGGCCACAGAACACGGACTGAAACACAAAAGGAGGGAGTGTATCCATATTCATCAAGGATACCTACACCTCCAGGTTAGTGGCGCAGCATACCTCTGAGATCATCCATGCGCAACTAACATCGGGCAAATCTGCAATGCAAATTGTGGCCTGCTACAGATCACCCTCCATGACCCAGGACCACCACTCCACCTTTCTGGAGACACTGGAAAACATGAAGGTCCTACAGAACACCCTGATATTGGGCGATTTCAGTTACCCTACCATTCACTGGGAAAACTAATCGAGTACAAATTCCCAGGCCCAGCGCTTCCTGGAATTCATCAACTCAAATGCCCTGGATCAGCTGGTAAACTCCCCTACAAGAGGTGAAAACATGTTGGACCTAGTCATCACCAACATGTGCGACAGGTGTTCCATACCAGAGTTCAACCCGTCTCTGGTTAGATCAGACCATAAACTAATCACTCTGGATGTCCACACCCCACCACCACCCCAACTAAGGAAACCACAGTAAAAAACTTTTCTAAAGCAAACTTCACCATACTTAAGACAGAGGTGGTAAGTTTCACAGCCCCCACACTAAAGGATAATGCTACCCAAGATGCAGAAACCTTTACAAATGCACTCTTATAGGTTCATAGGTTGATACTAGGCTATCTACCCTAGGGCATTTATAAGCCTAACCAGAGTATGTTTGGCTTTCGCCACCCTTTTAGATTAGCTGACTGTGCCGCTGTATAGGAGGTCACAGAAGGTAGCCCTTTTAAGGTTTGTTTACTGTACCTCTGTCAAGCAGCGACACAGAAGAGATCCCAGGGGTAAACTTACGATCTCCCATCCATTCGTCAAGATTTCTCTTGAAGAGGATCAGTGAGGGGCTGTGCCTGACATGGATTGGGATTTTGTTCCAGAGTGAGGGGAGCCTCTGGGATATGAATCTGTCCCTCCAGCATGTCCTATTTATTTCTGTGCTGAGGTTCAGGTCCCTGGAGCTTGTAGCTCTAAGGGATTTAGATTTCCTGAGGTGAAGCATGTCCATTAATTCTGGGTTGGACCTGGCTTTATATGTCAGACACAGATCGCCTCTGAGTAGGCGGTACGCAACTGAGTAGAGCTGGAGTTTCTGTAGCCGAACTGCATATGGCATCTGTTTGAGCCCCTTGATCCTCTTGGTGAGATACTTTTGGGGTCTTTCCAGTTGCTGAAGGTGTCGGGTAAGCTACATCCCAAACGGGGCATTGTACTCAATTATGGGCCTGATAAGTGATGAGTAGAGGGGCATAATGGCCTCTCTTGATCTAGATGTGAACCCTTTCATGATAAGGTGGGCTATATAGAAGGTCTTTCTAACCACTTTGGCAACGTGATTGTCAAAGGAGAGATTGCTATCTACTTGGGTCCCCAAGTCCTTAATTACTTCTTCTGTACTTAGTGGATTACCACCTATGTGGTAATTTGTGGGTACTTTGTTTTTTCCAAAACTATGCACTTTTTGGCATTTAGCTTTAGGCCATGGCTCTGGCACCAGTTATCCATCTCTGTGAGACCCTTTTGGAGGATGCTTGTGTCAGTTGGAGATTCGATTATAGCACCCAGTTTGCAGTCATCTGCCAACTTGGTCAGCCATAGTCCACCCGTGTTAGCCTGTACCTCGGAGAAATATATACCGAACAAGAGAGGTCCCAGGACTGAGCCTTGTGGGACACCACTTGTAACTGGTTTAGAGTCCGACATGGCACCTGCTATTCTGACCATGTGTGTTCTATCCCTGAGCCAGTTTGCAACCCATCTTGTGACATAGGGGTTGATATTTAAGCTGGTGAGCTTATTTATGATGCCCGAGTGGAGTATTGTGTCAAAGGCCTTTGCGAGGTCCAGGTAGGCTGTGTGGACTACCTTCCCTTCATCTATGGCTTTGGTAACTGTTTCAAAGAAGTCAACCAGGTTCAAGAGGCAAGATCTGCCCTTAACAAAGTCAAATTGGGTAGGATCCAGTGTCTGGAGGTTCCCAATGTCTTTGTTTATGATTTCCATGATGATATGTTCCATAGCTTTGCAGACCAGGCTAGTCAGGCTTATAGGGCGATAGTTTCCGGGGTCTGTTGTGGCACCACCTTTGTGGAGTGGGACCACTGTTGCTATACGCCATTCCTTGGGAACATATCCTGTAGTGAGGCTGAGATTGAAGGTTTAGTTCTTCTTGGAGCTCATGTAAGACACAGCCCGGGACACCATCTGGTCCCATTGATGCTGTGTTTTTAGCTTTGGAGAGGGCAGCTCTCACCTGTGCATCTGTGATCTCAGGAAGGCTACACTCTGTTGGGATAGACATTTGCTCTTTTGGGGGGGAAGGGGGGGAGAAGTTTGCACTGAACCTTTCTGCCAGGATGTTGGCAGTGTCTGTGGGTTCAGTGAATTTTTTGTCATTTTGCACTAACTCAGAGCATATCTGTGAGTTGCCTCCCAGGTTTCTGACATAACTAAAGAAGGTCTTGTGATTATCTTTAGTGTCTTGTGTAATTTTTCTTTCAAAGCTGGCCTTAGAAGATTTTATGATGGATTGTAGTTTCTTGCTAGTACTGATCAGTGACACCTTCCCTTTTTGGGATTTTGCTCTGTGATGTAGTAGCTTTCTCCTTCTGTTGTATAGCTTATTTATGGCCAGGGTCCACCAGACAGGTCTCCTACCTTTGGAAGAGTGAGTCTTGGTTTTATTTGGGATAGCATGCTCCATGCATTCCTGTAGGTGTCCATAGAATGCTTTTGTAAAGGATTCTGCATTTTGGGCCGTATTGTCCACTGGCCCGGGGGCTTTGAAGGATTCCACCTCAGTTTTGAGAAGTGTGAAGTTTGCTTTTGAGAAGTTCTGCACCGTGGTTTCCTTGGCTAGGGGTGGGGATGGAATATGGATGTCCAGTGAGATTTGTTTATGGTCTGATCTTACCAATGAGGGGTATATCTCTGGTGTGGAACATAGAGACCCCATGTTGGTGATGACCAGATCCAGTATGTTTTCCCTCTTGTGGGAGTGGTGACCAGTTGTTCCATAGCATTTGAGTTTATAAATTCTAGGAACCATTGGGCAAGGGTGTTTGGGCTTGAGTAGTTTTCCCAATCGGTGTTTGGGTAGTTGAAGTCACCCAATATAATAGTGTTTGGAGAGACCTTCATATTCTCCAGTGTTCTCAGGAAAGCCGAGTGAGGTTCCTGTGTTTGAGAGGGTGGTCTGTAGCAGGCTACAAACTGAAAGGCAGTTTTGCCCACTGTTAGTTGCACATGGATGGTCTCTGAAGCTTCGTGCAGTGCCACTAGCCTGGAGGTGTGGGTATCTTTGATAAATATGGATACTCCCCCTCCTTTTGTGGTTCGGTCTGAGTTTTGGGGCCGGAAAGGCCGGTATGAAGTATAGCCTGGTAGTGCTGGGGTGCTCTCGGGAGCCTTGAACCAGGTTTCTGTTACTGCACAGATATCGATATTCTCCATACTGAGGAGAGTCTCTAGTGCATGCATCTTGAGGTTTAGACTTCTGGCGTTGAGCAGCATTACCCTTAGTTTGTTTTTCTTTGTGTTGTCTATGGGTGTGCGTTTGTCTTTTGAGCCTTGCCTAAAAAAGGCACTATGGGGGAGGCAAGAGCCTTAGCCAGTATTCGAAAACCCAGGGGTGACAGGTGCAAGCCGTCCCTAGCGAAGCAACGTGGCTTGTCGAGCATGTCATCCCAGGCTGACAGACACTGGATCCCCTTTGAATGACACCAATACTTTAGGCAATTGTTAAAATTGATCATTTTGTCTTTATACTGTGGCATCATTCTTGGTGAGGGTAAGATGCTACTCAAGGTCAGGGTCATACCGGCCTGGGCTACATGATCAAAGAGCTCCTGTATGTCTTTTTTTCATGTAGTCCAGGGAGGTTCATCTCAGGTCATTCACACCAGCATGGACAATGACGGAGTCATACTTGTACTTGCTTTGGAGTGACCCGAGTGCTTGTGTTATGTGGCGGATCCTGAAACCCGACAGGCAGCTTACAGTGACCTTCTCCTTGTTCAGCCTGGTGAGTGGGACGTCAGTGTGTCTGACAATAGAGTCACCTATTACAAGTGTATTAGGTGTGTTGTTTAGCCTTAAGGGCTGTGACTGTGTGGCACACTGACTTTGTGAGCTATGTGCTACGTGGATATTGTTTCGTGGTAGGTGTTGCTTGGATGTCTGCTTTGGAGGTCTCTGCTGCTTAGGCAGATTTTTATTTAGAGCCTCCGAGTATGTTTTTGTGTGTTTATGTGTTTGGTTTGCTGATGCGATAGGTCTATGTGAGACTGGATTTGTGGTGTGTTTGGTTAGTTTCTCCTCCTGACAGGCTGTGCCAGTACTGGGTTGAGAGAGCTTAGCCTCCAGTTTGGCTATATAGTTGCATCTCTCACATATATTTGAGCTTCTTGGGAGGAGAGAGGGTGGTCTGTATACATAAGGCAGTTGTAACATTGCCTCAAGATTCCCAGATTCACCAGCTGGACTGGAGAGTAAACTCAAAACTGACCTTTGGACATGCCTGAATAATATAGAGAACTACTTATTGACTGATCATAAAGAGCCAATAGGGAGCAAGTGCTTTGAAGGAGTATAAGAGATGTAGTGCTTTAGTTTGTGTTTACCTATGAGATTACTTATATGAGCAAGTGCAGGGCTTTAGAATGAGAATAGAGTGCTTATTTTGAGATTTAGAGCAGTTCTAAGGGAAAAAGTGAAGAGTAGACTTTGTGGAGCTGGGAATAGTTTAAGCTTGTTTAAGCGGTGCTGCCTGACTCTGCTATGTGCGCAAGACCATGCTAAAAGAGGGTTGCAGGGTTTTAAGAGATTGAGATCAAGGAATTTAGAATTAACCCAAAATGGCCAATAAAACTACAGCTTCTAGGCAGTAACCACTCCTACAGGGACAGGCAGGCTGTTCAGTGTTAACCACTGCCACAGGTGAACACAGAGACTTCCCTTTAGTCCAAGCAAGCACTGGCCTCCAAGAAACTTACAAACAGTTCAGAACAGCAAATCTGTAACTGAACTTTCTTAAATTTCGGAAAGTGGGAAAAAAGCAAGATTTTTTTTTTCTTTTTTGTTTTAGTTTAAAGGTAGCAGAGATACACAAGTAGCAAAATAATCACAATAGTGCAATAAATGACCCCACACTTGAGTGCTAGGCCAAAGCCAGGTAAAATGCAGTTCTAAGAGAAAAAAACGATTTTAAATTAAGTGCAATACAGGAAATGCAGTAAACAGGCTCTAGATGTGTTCTAAATACTGTTTCCAATACAGATATAAACTTTAGCAAGCTGGAAAACGCCGAAAAGTAGGCAGCAAAGCAGTAATTCTTAACAAAAATGCAGAAGAAATTACTTAAAATCTCAAAAGTGGTTCCTTTCTCCTCTCAGCGTTTTCTCCCCTTGGTAGGTGCTTCAGCAATAACTAACAAGCTTGGAAAGAAGCCAACACCACGGGCCAGCAGGGTTTTAAGAGATAGAGATCAAGGAGTTTAGAAATGAGCACCTACAAGGATGCATGGATCGTGCCATCCCTAGCAAAACCAAGACTCACTCCTCTAAGAGAAGGAAACTAGTTTGATGGACCCCTGCAATAAACAGGCTATACAATAAAAGGAGGAAACTAGTTCAGAAAAAAAGCAAATCCCAAGAAGGAAAGACATCCCTGATCAGTATCGGTAAGAAACTAAGGTCCCTCATAAAATCCTCCAAGGCTAACATTGAAAGAAAAATAGCCAAGGATTCAAAAGATAACCACAAAGCCTTCTTTAGCTATGTTAAGAATCTAAGTGGCAACCTACTGATATTGCCAACATCCTGGCAGATAGATTCAGTGCAAACTTCACCGCCTCTCACCGCCAAAAGGGCCCACAACAATACAGGAAAAGTGTAGTGTCCCAAAAATCACAAACGCACAGGTGAAAACAGCCCTTTCAAAATCCAAAAACACAGCATCAATGGGACCAGATGGTGTCCCAGGCTGTGTCTTGCATGAACTAACCCCCCACCTAAACACGCTATTCACCCCTCAGCCTCTCCACAGGCTACATGCCCATAGAATGGCGCACAGCAATGGTTATTCCTCTCCACAAAGGAGGGGCCACAACTGACTCTGGTAACTATCACCCCATAAGCCTGACTAGCCTGGTCTGCAAGGCTATGGAGCGCATTATCATGGAACTCATTAACAAAAACATTGGGAACCTCCAAACACTTGACCCGACCCAGTTCGGCTTTGTTAAGGGCAGATCATGCCTACTAAACCTGGTTGACTTCTTTGAGACAGTCACCAAGGCCAAAGATGGTTCACACAGCCTACCTTGACCTCGGCAAGGCTTTCAACACCATTCCCCACTCTGGTATTACAGAAAAACTCACCAGCCTAAACATAAACAGCTGCGTCATGAGATGGGTTGCCAACTGGCTTACAGACAGAACTCACATGCTAAGAATAGCGGGCTCCAGGTCCGACTCTAAACCAGTCACAAGTGGTGTCCCACAAGGCTCGGTCCTGGGACCCCTATTGTTTGGCATATACTTCTCAGAAGTACAGGCAAACACAGGAGGACTATGGCTAACCAAATTCACCGATGGCTGCAAACTGGGAGCCATAGCTGACTCTCCGGCTGACACGGACATCCTCCAAAAGGGCCTTACTGAGACGGACACCTGGTGTCAAAGTCATGGCCTCAAGCTAAATGCCAAAAAATGCATAGTCATCCCGTTTGGGAAAAACAAAACACCCACAAATTACCACATAGGTGTCAGCCCCCTTAATACAGAAGAGGTAATAAGAGAGTTGGGGACCCAGGTAGATAGTAATCTCTCCTTTGACAATCATATTGCCAAAGTAGTTAGGAAATCCTTCTATGTGGCCCATCTAATTACTAAAGGGTTCGCATCTAGAAATAAAGAGGTTATAGTGCCCATGTACTTGTCACTCATTAGACCCATCATAGAGTACAATGCCCCATTTGGGATGTACCTCACAAGACACTTCCAACAGCTGGAAAGACCACAAAAGTACCTCATCAAGAGGATTACTGGCTTTGAACATATGTCCTATGCAGCCCGATTGAAAAAACTCTGGCTGTACTCAGTGGCATATTGCTTACTCAAAGGTGATCTCTGCCTGACTTACAAAGCCATGACCAACTCAGAATTGAATGACATGCTCCACCTAAAGAAATCCAAGTTACTGCGAGCAACGCGCTCTAGTGAGCTAAACCTCGCCACAACAATAAATAGAACATGCTGAAGGGATAGATTCCTGTCACAGAGACTCCCCATGCTTTGGAACAAAATTCCAAATTACATCAGGCAAAGCCCATCACTAGCACTCTTCAAGAGAAACCCTGATGAGTGGATGGGTAACAGAAAATACACCCCTGGGATCTAAGCAGCCAAGTGCTCCGGATTGTGCGGGATGCTCCGCATTTGTGATCAATTAAGCCCCCTGTTCTGCTGTTCCACATTTTGCAGCTGTGGTTCTGCTTTGCAGTTTTTGTCAAGTTAGTAAGTTACATCTAAACTGCGTCTGTCTGAATTTTCCAAAACTGGATAGGGGCAGGCAGGCTTGCTGTGTTTAATGAAAAGTTGATGGGGAGGAGACAATCACAGACGTCACAGTGTGGACATGACTTACCAACCTAGGTAGTAATTTTGAAGTGCAGGACATGTCTTGAAAGTAGAAGAGAAGACAGCGACTCGTTTAAGTAGCTGTTTCATAACTGAACAGCTCCAGTTCCTCATTTTGTTCCTCCAGCTTCTGAAACATGACGGCCATGAGAAAATTAGACAGGTGCAGTGACGACCTTCACATACCATAAGTGAGACAAAAACTTTATTTTCTTTTTACAGGAACAAAAAGAAAGCAATAACGAGCAGTCATTCCAGGATCACATCATCTGACCAATTAATTTTCAAACAAGACGAATTTGTTACCAGCTTGATTTATTTGTTCTTCCCTCCCTCTATTGGGGCGGATCTTCTACCTCCACCTCTTTAGTTTCTCAACTCCTCACTAACTAAGCTCTTGGCCATACCAACCTGAGAGAACATATTCGGCCACTTGCTTCAAAAGTAGGAGCAAAAAAATCATAGTGAAGTTTTTTTGGGGGGATAACACTATTTTGAAAAGTAATCCTTTACAACGTTATTCATGATTCAAAGTAAAACGTATCCCTCTCTACTCATAAAAACTGTGATTCTGAACACTAGTCACCCAATGTTTCAAAGTTTTTGGCAGAAAATAAAGTAATTCTGTTTCAGGCGCATGCGCTGCTTTGCAGAGCAAGCACGAAATTCAAACAACTTGAGCTAAGTTTTGGAAGTACAACTCTAAAGACAGGAGGAGAGTGTATGTGAAGATTAGTTAAGGAACTTAAAAAAAAAACACTTGTTGAAATTTGTTTAGTATTCGAGTTTATGATGGTGGACCTTGGACCTGTCTTAACATCTGCTGTAATTTTTTACTTGTCTATTGGCACTGCAGTATTTTGACGTGCTAGAAGAGCCAAATTTTCAGAATGCTGTGACAGAATACAATAATAAAAAGGTAAAAATCCAAGAACAGTACCCCTGCCTTTCCCCTGAAGACCTGGAGAAAATTCTTGAGGTATGGCCAACTAACCTGTTTTGCATTCTCTACGTGTTAATAGAGGTATGCTTTGTTGGCACCCATTCTGATTGTTGAGTTCTTAACAGGTTTTGCTTGCAAGTCTAAAATCTTGCGGCTTTTATAGTATTGTTTTTGGTGGTTTATTAAAATGTGTTACTTAGTCTCCTGTACCGTTCATTAATCAGCTTATTTTTCACTATCCATTTATTTTTGCATTCAGGATGCTACTGTGACCCTTTTTGGAACAGGGGAATGGTTAATCTTCTGTTTTCGTATACCTGTTTAAAACACGTTGCAATGTTTCTATGTTTCAATGTAAAGTCACTAATTTGCTTAAAACACATTTAACATTGAATTTTTGCAAAAGTCTAGTCAGGCTTTACCCTGCAATTTACTATACAGAGGTAGCAAAAACATAATTTATGAATGAAAGTTAGGTGCTTGACATAAGGATAGACGTACTTGGAGAATTCGGTCTTCATTAACCTTTAGGACTTACCACATAATGTGCGCGCTCAACGCAGAACTTTCCCAGGCTACCTTGACATGTCCCCATTTCCTTCATTGCTTAATTCATATCCTGTCTCCTCACTTACTTGATCTTCTTGGTTCCTGCTGCTCCCACTACCAACTGCTTCTGACCTTGTATCCCCTCCTGCAGTCAAATTCTGTTGAGTCATCAGTGCTTAGACCTTCAGCTTTTGCATTAGAATGGAAATACATTCAGTATGATGCCCTATAAGGGGAAGAGTTGTATAGACCAGCTGCTTTGGCATCTACTGTGATGAGCAGTAGGAGAACCCGGATCACAGACAGAGTGCAGTGGCAGGGCTAACCACTTGATGGTGTAAAATGTGTCTCTGAGTGATTTGATCATGCTGACTGTCACCAAATGGACATGGGTATGTGCCAGTGATAAGTGGGTTGAGGACCTGGCTTACTCTGACTTACACCAGGGACTCATGCTAACAGTGGATGGGGTGTATGTGTCCCTATTAGCCAGTGTATGTTGGCCATAAACCCCAATGGTGTGTGTCCATTTGCCCAGCAAGATAGGAACTGGGAATTGGAGCTAGGCTGTTCAGTGATATTGGCAGGCTAGAATTGCAGATTATAAAATAAAGGTTTTGAATCTGAGAAGTGTCTTATTGAATTTTACAGATGTTCTACCATGTTCCATGGCAATGGCACATTTCTCGCAGTGAGAAAATAGGGTGTTCCACATTTTGACCATTTGTCACACATTATTAATGTCTGTGTTCCACATTGGCCTCTTAAGAGGTTGAGACTTATGCCTGGAATCACTTCATTGACTCTGCTTGACAGAGGATCAGTTAAGTAATCAATGGGGTGGCGAAAACCGACGCACTCTGGCTAGGCTTATAAATGCCGTCGGGCAGATAGCTTAGTACCTACCTATGAACCTATGTACTTGCTACAGTCCTTGAAATGACTCACAAAGTTGCCTTTTCCATTACATTTCATATGACTTTTGATAGTAGCACGTAATTATCTTGTCTGCACATCTGTTTAACCTGCAGTGGGCAGAACATGATACAAAGGTTCAAATGCATGACGTTTGGTGCGTGCAGCTGCATGTAGTGTCACTTTTTATTTTGCTATAGGAGTTTACACACTGTGTGTGTGTGTGCGTGTGTGTGTGTGTGTGTGTGTGTGTGTGTGTGTGTGTGTGTGTGTGTGTGTGTGTGTGTGTGTGTGTGTGTAGTATGTAACATGTGTGAAGCATTAAATTGTTGACCTCCATACCTCTCATCCTCTTAGAGCAAGAAATCTGGACAAAGCCATAAATAAAAGTGGGATAAAGGCCCAAAAATAGGGGCAATTTTTAAATATTGCTCTTACAAACTTAGAAAGTTAATAGAATAACAGGTTTTACATTAGCATAGATTTTCTGAATGGTGTGAAGTCTGAAACTCAAATGTTTGTCATTATTTTTTAACTTTAATCTTTAATGAGTTGCCAGTAATTTGCCAGAAAAGCACAATTTTTTGAAAAACTGACCAAAAATACGAGGCAAAAATCTGGACAGTGGAGAGGTATGTTGACCTCTACTCATTCAGAGTACAGTAAGTGTGTTGTGGTCTGTTTACTAGGCAATATACTGTGATGTCTGACAGTAAAGCTGATGAGTTGACAGCAGCACTCATGCACAGTCATGCCTCATGTCATCATTATTTTCACATACTAGCTGGTAGGCTTACCTCTCAACTCTTCAGATTTTCGCAGAATGTCCAATTTTTGTCACATATTTCTGGTCTGATCCTCATAAAAATTTGTAGTTTTATAACAAATCATCAAAGACAAGTCACTAAATAATTACAGTTATTTGAGATTTGAGTTTCAGTCTTCATATCCTTCAGACAATGCATTCTAAAGCAATGCCTGTTATTCTAGCAACTTTATAAGTTTATACAAGCAATATTTAAAATCTGTCCCTACTTTTGAGTGTTTATACCCCAGTATTTTTGGCTTTGTCCAGACTTCGTATTACAAGAGGTTGAGAGGTATGCTGGTAGGTCATGTCAGACTTAATTGAAAATAATTTTTGCTTGCTTTGTTTGAGAATGGTGACAGCTACTGTCCTACAGGAAGACTCATTGCAGAGCAACTTGTCAGAGAAATGGAAATTGTGGATCAAGAAATTAATTTTATTCCCAATTGCAAGTAGTAGATCCAAGAGACCTAAAATAATGCAACATGCTACATTTATTTTATTTCATTTATTTATACTTGTTTAGTCCCCCGAGGCCAGTGGCCTCTTTTCAGGGTTAACTCGAGGTGGTATTCATATTTACTTAGGGAAATTTGGCCAGGGCTCCAGAGAATTTCCACTACTCTTTTCGATAAGTGCTGTGAGATCCTTTACATCCAGCTGAGCCACCTCCAACTAAGGCAGATGGGGCCTCAGATTAATGTTTCATCTGAAGGATGGCACACTCAGGAGTGCAGCATCACCCTTATGCTGCATTGGAGTGTCATTACTGAAAAATTAATCAACTACCTGCTGTAGGTATAGAACCTAGAGCCTTTTGCACCCAAGGCACGTGTGCTACCTGTTCAGCTGCTAAGACTGCTTGCTGTTAGAAGAGAAGCCCTGGTAGTTTGTAATACATTTGCATTTTGAAATGACACACAAATAATATTGCAGTGATAAAGCGGAAGTTTCAAGAATTACTGTGAGCTCAGAAAAGAAAGTGTCATAAATCTGCTATTTCTTCTTCATGCTGGTATATGTTTCAGCAGAAAGTGTTGATGCATATGCTATAGAATTGAGCCAAAGACAGCATTTGTTAAGTTTTGTGCTTCATAACTACAGGACAAAATCATGTGTGATAACAAAAACATTGAACCACAAAACCAAGGTCCAGGGGTTCAAAAGAACATGAAACCAACACAAAAACCCCAATAATCAATAGTGATATGAGTTTCTAAGTAATAATAAATCCAAAGATCTGACCCAAAGTATAACCGATCAATTTACTGAACACATTACATAAAGTTGAGCACATACAGGTTTCCACGATCCTATTCCATGTACTTTCATCCCAAACAAAAACACTCAGGGAGAGGAAGAAACAGCCACTTGAAGCACATTATTAGGACAGACTTTCAGTTGTTACACTCCATCTTGTGTGATCTATGAGGTAATACAAATTTACTCTAAAAGTTGTGTTCATTTGACAGGAATTTTTGTTGATTTCATCCAAAGGTTTGTGTCTGGTTTATGCTTCATGTTTTACAGTGAAGTAGATTTTAAGTTACTTCTCTCTGAGAAATGCTACAATGGTTGCATTTGTTTTTATACATTGCTTATAAATAAACTGAATGTATTGCTTATAAATAAACTGAGTGTATGCTTTTGGGGTGTTTTTTGTAACACACACATACTTCATTAACATACCGTGTTGTTTTTAATTAAGTGAACTTCCCTGCTTTCACAGAAATTATTACTGACTTCAGTGAGACTGTTTGCTAGGTTATCATAATGCATGTGCAAACTCTACCACTGTGGAAGGGGATTGTGACTTGACATTTATTTGTATTTGTTTTTCGGGGTAGTGCAGTAATCTCTACAGACCTTTTCCCTTGGCATGGAAACATAATATCTTTTCCAGGCATGTCTCAAAACATCTGGTACTGTCTGTAAGTTTGCTGTATCACGGACAGGAATTGCCTTCTTCCAATACCACAATCACAACATAGTGATGTCCAATTGAATGTATACTGTTGACTTTTTCACACGTGCTGTCAGAACACCTTAAGGTGATCTTTCCACAGCCCCCCACCCCCAAAGAGTGTCAAAAGACCCTTCTATTCTGTAGTTTCCACCCATACCCCACTAGCAAACTTTCTAGACTGCCCCCACCCCAATTTGGAAGTCCTAGATCCCCCACTGGAAAGCTTATTATTTCTCCAAAAATTCTTCTAAGATCCAGAATAGTAGTTTTAGGTGGAATATAAATAGATGCTAGTATAATTCTCTTCCCCTGTCAGTAATCCCTTACTACCACATATCTATCATTATTAATATTTTTCCCTCTTCTACTGTTATTGGAGCCCCTCTTGCAGTAATTATTATGATTTCCCTTTTCCTTTGTTCCTGATTCTCTACTCATTGTCAATCCTAAAATAATTTCTTTGACAAATTCACATGCTTGTTTCTATTAACATTTTTCTCCTGTCTCATTGCTATTTGCACCTTACATTTCTAAATGTAATTCAGTACCCTTTGCTTTGTGTATATACTTGCAAGGCCATTTACATTATATGTTAATATAAACAAAGCAGCCATTCTGGAAAAAAAGCTGTTACTTTCATATATTATACATGACATCTCTTTTGAATATGTTTCCAACTTGCAGCTAACTTGCACACACTAATGTTTGGCAAGATGATCTTTTGTGCAGTTGTTTCTTCTCATCCCTGTTTGTATCCATGTCACATTTTCCATCTTTTCACTTCAATAAACCAACAAAAAACTAAATGCATTTTAAACCTGCAACCCCTTTAACTCACAATAACTCTGTTATACACTTAAGCAAAGGCATAAGCTAGCAATGAAGCATTCAAAATCCTCTTCCTGTGAAATAAATTACAACCTACCAACCTTTAACAAAGAACATCATACAAAATGGAGATTATTTTCCAGGAGTAATTGTAATACCAGAGCTGATATAACCAACCTACCCACTCAAAGAAAAAAAAAATCTCCCATTACCCCAACCCCTTCATTCCACTGTGCATCAAAATATGCCCCTACCTCCTCCTCCTACCCTTAAAAATTCAACAAATACACATATGAGATCCTTAATATGGTAACTCCCACTTCTAGCTCCAATTCTATGATCACTCCCATTGCAGACTCTTGTAGACTCTCTAACTCTGTAACATTTGCCCCTAAATTTTACTTCAGCGAAATCTCATCCAAACCTATACAAAATCCATGAAAAACTTGACTGCAAGAATAATCCAGATCCATATACTTTACTACCTGACTTTCTTATGATGGCAGCCAAGATACTATCAAAATCTCTTGCCCACATCTTCAACATCTCAGTCTCCTCTGGAATAATCCCCCACACTCAAGTGTTCAAATATAAAACCACTCCATTCAAGTAGTCCATTATAATTCTCATTATAAAAGTTCTGCTGCAGCATCCCCTGAATAATTCCAGCCAATATACTGTATATACAATGCCTTATAACCAAGACATTTGTGAATGTATCTATGATCATATGATAGACATCTAAATAAATATGTCTCACTTACTGACTTACAACATGGTTTTAGAAATAGCCACAATACCCTCACTACTATATACTCAATAACTGACAAAATATTTATCAATGGAGAAAGGACTGGAGCTTTATTTATAGACTGAACTATGCAAAGCCTTCAAGAATGTAAATTACAACATATTACTAAAGAAGCTTATATCAGCTGGATTTGTTGCTAGCGCAGTGCATTGTTTCAGTAACTGTCTGGCAAGTAGAACATTCATAGTATGGTCTGGTAATATCATCATAGAAGTAGGTACCTTTCCTCAGCTTCCTAGGACCACATTATTGGAACAGTTCTATTCTTACTATTCATCCAGGAATAATGATATTCCTATATCAAATATTTTCTGTAAAGCTGACAGTGGCCTTTTCCCACAATTATAGAAAAACGCTTTCATCCAGACTTTACTGCGCTATGTAAATGCTTTCATCAAACCTACTCACCCATAATGATGCAAAAACTACTGCAGTGTTCTTTGATACTCTCAAAGATTATGTAAGACTAAACATCTGCAAAGAAAAACCCTCAACAATGAACTCATTCATTCAGTAGAAGAATACAAATTCACTGGCCTTATATTTAACTCAACAGTGTCTTTCAAAAAACACACAGATTCCTAAATAGTTAAAGTCACTACATAGTTAAACTGCCTCATACTCTTTCAGTGATGATTTCACCTCTATTGCCCATAAATGCCATAACAAAAAAGTGTCTGGATCCCCAGAACTGAATATGTCCTACCCATTATCTCCCTTAACTCAGCCTGTAACACTAATAGACTCCAAACATCCTGCCACATCATACACAAGTATAGTACTCACTCACTTCAACTTGAAACCAAGACCTAGCCCTCGAGTAATCTTAATGGATAATTATCACGGCATGCTCCACCCTACTATGATCCCTTCTCATGTTTAAAATACTAAGCAGTAGTTTCTGCCCACCCTCAAAGTAAGTTTCAACTCATATCCACTTCATAACTCTTACGGCAGGACAACAAAACTCTTATTGTATATCAACCACCATTCAGTCCTGTTATAAAAGAGGAAAGCTTCTCAAAAAATTAACCATGCAACCTAGAACCATCTCCCTTCAGATTTCATTAGTATCACTAACTTCAAATAGTTTAGGAAAAAGCTACACAAACATCTATACACTGCATGTACATGCTTTACAGATAAAGACTAAGGACACCTACCGTTTGAGAATGAATCCTCACAATGTCATGTGCAGCCATAAAGCCTTCTTCCTAAGTAGTACAAATTACTATATGGGTGTGTGAGTGTATATATATATATATATATATATATATATATATGTGTGTGTGTGTGTGTGTGTGTGTGTGTGTGTAAATAGTCACATTCATAACTATATCTCTAAGCATATTCTCTTTATTTTTATCATAGACTGTCATTGGTAAATACCGTACCTACATTTTTAATACTGTTGTCTTCCGTCTCTTACTACTATAAAAATGTTCTGTATAATGTGAAGTCTGTTCTTTACATTTATGCTGCTGATACAAGAAGAGTGAACTTTGTTAGCGTTTAGTATCCATTTAATTTAAACATGTCTCCTACATTAAAATGCTTACTCAGGGTGTTGTTTTCATAAATTTTTAAACACTTTTTCACTAAAAGGTGTTTGCAATTACTTTGTAACAGCTTGTGATATTATACACAGTTTGCGGCAAAAAAGGTTCCTAGGTCCAGTCCACCTACCAAGTTAAAATCTTAAGTAAATAAATACAAAATTAATTGCACTGATTAGTATTTACTATAAGATATTGATTGGATCATTCCTTATATGTAAAATGGTTGATTCAAATATGGTTAAGTCAAACAGATAGAAAAAAAAACAACTTTCAAGGCACAGAAGGCAATCAACAGCATAAATTAAATCCTCCATTCTTTATCTTCCTAGCTGTCTGTATAGGTCATAGTTCAAATGTATGCAGTTTATTCAGCCTTGTTGCTCTGATACTTGTCTTTGCTGTATTTCCTAGACTTGGCTTCTCACTGCACTTAAAAATCTTATAACACGTATACAGCTCTTGCAAGTTGTGGAAGAGCTGTGAATTAATGGACATCTTACCATGAATATAAAGGAGAAACTTTTTAGGACTGCTTTTCCCTTATGCTAACATTAACATTCTCTGACGCGCCTTTAATTATGTATTCTACACTGTAACATTTTCTTAAAGTGTAGACAGACAAGGCAGCTAAATAGTTATGTATGTCTGTTGTTGCACCTAGTGTAACAAAATTAGACTTAAAACTGCCTTTTCATTAAAATCTCTTGCCATCACAAAGCTCTGTTTTGGCTGGAGTTTATACTGAAAAGAAATGAAAAGTTTACTGCCATTCAGTTCTCCTGCTGAGGAAAGGGCATCGCATTAATGCATGCCTGCCAAAAGAAGCATCACCATGGTGACTGTCTACAGCTGCCTAAAAAGAAGTGTTCTGTTTTACTAGAATAGAACACACACACACACACACACACACACACACACACACACACACACACACACAAGTTAAAAACAGTGCTACTAGCAAGTCAGTAGCACAGGGTCACAGCTGTTATAATGAAGATTTTTCTTAAATTTCTTCACATTGTCACCTGGGTTGTCTGCAATAAATATCTTGGTTCTAGTGTGTGTGTGTGTCTTGTCTGTTATAGGACAATCTCATAATTCTCTGTAAGCACAAAATCCCTTCATTATCTGAAAGTATTTGACTTCCATTCACATTGTGATGCATTAAAGATGCAAATATGTTTTTGACTCTAAAACATCCTCTCTCTCAGCCAATGAACTTTACTTGCTATACAACAGAGTTGTTTCTAGGCAATTTGGTTCCAAGGGGAAACTTAAAATGTGCCTTGTCACATCCAATCTGATGCCTAGTGCCTCTTGTGAGTTGCTGCCACTCCATCACCCAGGGAGATGGCCCCGATTGCTCTGCTCTAGAAATATCCCTACTGTCTAACCTCTGGAAAGCTGTTTGCTAAATCTTTTGTCTTTCCCGCATTTATTTCTTGTACCCACTTTTCTTCTACCACAGTGCAATTCTGAAGTCCCTGAATAAGTAAATCCACAGTGAAGATTCATGTTCTCCTGTTTCTGTCATTAAACATGCATATCAATTTTTTCTGCTTAATTTAATTTACACTGTAAAAGCTGATTCTGTACAGACTTAATAATGTTACTCATTGACTTATAAATTAATCCTGTTGTAAGACATCACAATATTCCAAGAATTTATGAACAGTCTGAATCCTTACCTGCACACTTCAAAATTTCTTTAATTTTTAATTCAAACAAGACTAATTTGATGGCTAATAACAAACCAAGGATACCATGGCATTTGCTTACTTTGGAAGTGCTGAGAAACTGAAATCTGATTTTACTCTCGAACGTTTTTTCTCTCTTCAATAAACTCTATGCCATTGAGGATACCTGAATGTTTGAAGTGGGAATCAGGAAAACAAGTAGGATTATGAAAAACAAGTGGCAAGTCTATTCATGATTGCATCTCTATAGCCTGCACATAGAGTAAAATAAAATATAAACAAAGGGGGAATAAAAAGAGTGACCTTTGTAGGATAATGTGCGACAGTGCAGTCATATGGAATTTTAGTCCTATTGGCTATTCTTTGTATTCTTAATGCAGAATTATCACAGTAGTTCAAAATATAATGATGGGGGTTAGAAGGAAACATGCCTCCCTCCAGAAAAACAATAATTGTTCTGTCAGCATTCTGTATATCTGAGTAAATGCTTTCAAGCCTTCTTGGAATGAGTTTCACTCCATGCTGCAATTATTCAGGCTCTGCAGTATAACTTTTTTAACTGAATATTAGAGAAAGTCTGAAGAGCCTTGCATGGTTCATTTCCATATTATACTGGAATGGATTACAAATGTGACCTATTTTCTATAGTCTGAAACCATACTGAGGAAAATCTTTGCCTTCAGACTGATTCTGCATAAGGATGGACTAGATAACTGGTGATCCCAACAGCCTGTTTGTTCTATAAACAGATAAGTTTACATAATTAAATCTATCTCTGAGTGACAGAGAATCTATGAGCAGTTTGATTTGTATATTTTTGTCATACATGAAACTGTGATAAATAATCAATTTTTTCCCTGAGAATTCAAAATTATAAGTAGACTAGGACTGATTCTTGTTTAACAAAATCCTGTTTCCCTTCATAATAAAATGTTTTCTAAAACACCACTGGAGATACTGCATGGGATATTTTGGTTGTAAAAGAAATTGTGTAAATCACAAAAATCTGTGGTATGCCAGTGTGGCTGGTATTCACATTGTTAATTAGTTAGGCAGTCAAACACAGCTCATTGAAATGACACTTTAGAGAAGGACACAACACAATAGAAAAAAATGCTGTCTTACCCCTTCCCCTCCACACACACACACACACACACACACACACACACACACACACACACACACACACACACACACACACACACAGTCTTATATAAGAGGTGATCCTTTAGCACTGCCCAATGTAGCCAGCTCCTAGTTTGCTGTATCACAATGAAACATGCTATTCCCTTGATGTGAATTTGATCAAGAAAGGTTTATTGAGTCCTGTTCACTTATTCACATATCTCTGAGCTGTAACTTGAAACATGCAAATGCCACACATCAATTTGCGTATACAAAGCAGAAGCCATAATATGTAGCCTGTGGTCACAGATGGACAACCAAATAGATCTACCTGTTCTAGTTCCTGACAACCAAACAATATGTATTGTGTGCCTCTAAGGAATGTGATGATTAGCTAGTTGAATGGCAGCATTACTCTGCCTGCGGGGATGATGATCAAAGCAGGGTATTAAACAAGTCAACAAATGTGTGCTTCTATAATGGACTCTCCAGTTAGATGAAAATATTGTTCATTGTTTACATATAGTATACCTGAAAAATAAGTATATATTTCAAATGTTATAAATGACAAATTATCTAATTGTTTGAGGGATCTGTTTATTTTAGTAAAATATTAATAAAATGGATAAGAGATGAAGCTGTCAAGGCTGCCAAGAAGTGATACAGGGCTGGCTTCCACGTATGTAAGGGATGAACAAGCTACTTAATTTCCTCCGGATCTTGAGTCTCTCTTGAAAAACAAACATCTCTATTCTCTAGTGAGCTCCACAGAATTACAGATCAAGAAAAAAACAGTAGTAAAATGTTAAACAAAGGCAGAAAAGTGTATTTTACCTCAGCAGGTATTTAGTGCTGAGTGTTTTTCCTTGAAATCCTTGAATATATTGGCAGTGGGGTTACTTTTTCTTAGCTGTGAGCCATTATAACATGGATCAAAATGTTTCAAGAATTGCTGTTTCCTTGATAATACATTTTCTGGACCACAAGTGCTTGTACTTGCTAAAATCTACCAGTAGAGGATAGTGATTTGTTATTGCTATTTCACATTTAACCTTTTAAAAAGTCCCTTAGTATTATGACAACATGATTAATGGTATCTGGGCATTTCAGAGTTTGAATTAGAGGAAAGCTGATAGTACCAAGTAAGAGTTTATTTGCAGAATGCTTTAGTGAATGAGAGCAGCATGAAAACTATTTTAGGTGATCAGCACAGAACAAAACTCTTTCTACTGTGGGCATGCCTGGCCCACTGTGAATGTTGCAAAGAACACACAGTTATTATGTTGTGTCTAAAGACAACCAGTGTTACCAAAGTCTTCTGTGAACATAACCTTTTTACACCTTACTTATGCACAATGAATAAAAAGCAGTCATGCTGCATCATACAGTTAGCTGCAGTGAGAGTGGTATTTACTCAACTCTAGCTATCAAAATACTTCAGGCTAGAGTTTCCATAATGCAGAATATCTGTTATTAATGTTTTAATACCATAAACTGAACATTCTTGTTGTCCTTAGAACTTTGATATGTACAAATATGGAACTTTTGTTTCTGCTTTCAAGTATGAGTACATTTAATATTATATCATCTGTTCTGACTCTGTAAACATTTAGAAGTATACAGTAACAAATGAAATCATATGTTGTATAGGCACTTTTAATTTTTTTTCCTGTCCAGTAAACCACTTTGGCATACTGCAGATGTGTTATTGTAATGGTAAATCAAATGCATTGTAACCAGTTATTGTGGAAAATTGTTTCAGGAAGTTACATATAAGAGGTGGTTACAGGCTTAATGTCTGTAATGTTAGGTACGTTGTTGTAGGGGGCTGCATGTGGGTAGAAAGGATAAAAGTAAAGGGAGGTACCACAGTAACCTTTATCAGCTGATGAATGAAGGGGATATAGTACAAAGGCATGAGTCGCACCTTGTTACCATGACTCTTGGTCTATATAAGAGAGGCAATGTATGTAGAATGGAGTGTTAGCTAGCAGAGGAGTAACTACCACAGGGGTTATAAAGTTTTCAGGCAGGATGGATGATGCTGCAATATGGCTAGCATATAAATGGCTGCTAAGTGGATGACTGTAATTTACTTATATTGAATTTCCTTGGGTGCCAGTGTCTATGGTGGCAGAAGTCAAGAGGGAAAATCCTAAATGTGTTTCATAATATTCTTGTTTTTATCCCAGTTTCACATGTTACAACTGACCTGCCTGTCATCACATGTGTTATGTCTCATGATGGCTAAAAGCAAACTTAGCACTTGCAGACCACATACAACTAAATAATTAATAGATATAGTGAGGCAAAAAATTGTGTCCTTCACGGTCATATACATTGATGCTGAGTTGAAATTATATTTAATACAGTGACCATTTTTGGGTTTTGATGCATATAGGTCACTGGGCAGGTATTATCCTGTAGTAAGTGCTGCAGTTTATTACAAGGTTAAAGGTGCTTTGCATTTATAAACTCCCCAAGAGTCATGAGAGTATGGTGGCATAGGATTGATGTGTGCTATAAGAACTGGTAATGCCCCTAACTCATCTTTTCAACAAGTCATGGGAGGAAGATAAGTTTCCTGAAGACTAGCAAAGGTCTGATACAATCCCTGTTCACAAGAGTGGATGCAAGACAGATGCTAAAACTATTGAATTGTCAGTCTGACCTCACCTGCACAGAACATCATGGAGTCCCTGGTGAGAGAAAGAAGTTTAATATATGTGGAAATGAGTGGAATAGTAGACCCATGACAACGTGGATTTACAGAGCAAAGGTCATGCCAAACAAATATAATGCAGACTTTTGACTGGGTAACAGGACTGCATTTTAAATTCAGTGGGGCAAAAGCAAAATAATACACTTAGAAGGAACAGCCCAGGAACAGAGTGAAGTGATAAAGACACAACAAATTTAATCAAAAACAGCAGTGAAAAAGCGCCTGAGGTAGTCATCTCAGATGATCTAGAAGTAAGTTAGTAATCTGACAAAGTAGTTTGAAAAGAGACATCGCCAGTAGAAGATATTTGTTTATTTATTTAACATTTGTTTACCGGGAAAGTCCGACTGGGAGAGAGGCCATTTTCAGCTGAGGCCCAGGGAGAAACGCTCCAGATGCATGTCTTTAGAATAACATTATTTTTATCTCTGTAGCTAGTTGATATGACACCAGCTGTATTACTTTACACAGTTCTTCTTTGTAAGGCTATAGATAGAATACGTGCATGTCAAGCCTAGGCAATAAAATGGTACACGGTCTTCACAAGAACCCATATAAAGACACACTAAAATGTAATACTTCTACAGTGTTAAGAAAAGAAGGAAGACAAAGAAACAGAAACCTTTAAGTAATTCAACCACAAGAGAATCCACATAGCGCAACTGGATACCATATTAAAAATAAAGAAAATATTGTTTGAAAATACATGGCAGACAGTTCAGGGAAAATATAAGGAGCTATTGTTTTACAGGAAGGGTGATAGATGATAAGACCGATGCTCCTAAATAGGTCATAGAGTCAAAAGCTGATGGAAATCACAAATATATATATATATAACAGACATAACACAATTATTATTAAGAGTGGAGAAATAAATACTTATTTAGGTAGGATCTGTGCTTAACAATAAGGCAGACAAACCAGAAAAATAGGTGGACCAAGATGTCTTTATCTACTATCAGATTCTATGTTTCTTTAGAAAATAGTATTTGCTAAAGAAAAGATCCAAATGGCTTACAGCCATAAACATAGAGCTGTTAAAGATGATTAAAGCTTTATCTGTGAAAAGGTCCTGTAGTTCAGCTGCATAATACAGTATCAACAATACCCCCTTATCTCACATGAGCAAGGCCATAGGTACTGCCATCATTAAAAAATACAATGCATTCCAAGCCTCAAATGCTCTGATGTGTCTGGGATGTCGCATATTTTATGTACTAATAAAATTAATAAAAACAGCTCTAATAGCAGTGTTATTAATAACATGTAACCCACTTTAATACCGCTGTGTGCCCCCTTTCAATATGCTGTTAAAAAAAACCTCTTGCCACCAGGTCAAAGTCTCTTGTTGTAGATGTCAGAGTAAATTAGCCCTCATCTGGAAAGGACTGTCAGGTTGTGTGTATGACTCATGATCACAGCTTGTGTCGATTAATGTAAAGTGCTGCTTCTAACTTTTATTTTTTCTTTGGGTGCTCTCTCCCTTATATTATTTTTGTTTTGTTTTAGTGTTTCCCTGGTGATCTAGGAGACTGACTGTTCTTCCTTCCAATAGTAGGCACTATCTGGGTTTTATATTATGTTCATTCATGAGAAGAAGCAAGACAAGGGGGTATTTCTCATTGACGCCCCTAAGATGCAAAAATGCACTTGCGCATCTTTGTGTGATTAGTATCATTACTGGGAATACAGGTAAATGGGTCTCAAGAGATATTTTACTGCTAAGTTTTTGTCTTTTTTGATTTCATTAGTTTTATTGGTTCATACCTTTTGTTACTGGTTATTATATTATTTATTGGGTATTTATATTAAGACACAACAGGATGTGCAGTAGCAAGCTCTGCCCTTGGTGTGAAGGCCGATTTTAAAATACCAAAACTCAGATTTTTCAAGACATAAGTGTTCCTGTAAATCAAGTTTTGAAGAAAATGAGATTAAAGAAGACACATTGCAATGTCCATTGGTGGGCTATGCCCCACGCAACCCCCAAAAGGACAGCAAGGCACTTACAACTATGTAAAGCGGGGGGTGCAGGCAGGCAGAAGCCACCTTGCTGGATGTCTGCAGCTGTCTTTCACTGACATTACATCAGTAATGCCCATTAGAGTTTCAGTTTGTATACTTCAACCTTCTTAAACATTTTAATATTAAAAAAGTACATAATTAAAAAGGGGCCAAATGCTAACAGCTCCATCAGGATATCAATCAAGTTGGCACCACCTACACATGTACAAAGTGCCATGGTGCATCCTGAAGTAAACAATTGTCACCAATTCTTTGTAGCACTATCAGGTCATTTGCTTATTTTGTTTTGTTTTGTTTTTTTAACTGTTTTAGTCTGGGGAACAGTATTGATGTAGTTAGCTAGGAATAATTTCAAGATGAAAGATACATATTTCATAATATATACTTTACACATAAATCCATTACAAGTATGGAAAATTTATACAGTTATGCATTGAATGATTTAATAACTTACACATTTTTAAGGGTATGTGAAGGATGTGAGATGTTTATGAGGTATAAAGATAATGGTATCTTGCAGTGTCTCAATTGCAGAAGACCAGAATATTTAAAACATATTATTCTAAAAGGCAAGACATGTGATGATTCATTGGAGTGTAAATGTGGAAGCCAGAGAGTTTTAATTACTACTAAGGGCTTTGTTTTCAACTAGATTGATGAAATAGGAAGTGTTAAAGAAAAAAAATGGAATCTATAGCCCAGTAAAGATAGGTTCAATATTGTGCTAAATGAGGATATATTGGTATATAAGATTGGCTGGGATAAAATGGATTATAATGTACCTTATAAAAGTCAAGTGGAAGATTACAGTATCAGCTGTAATACTTTTGTTACTGTCAAATATTTACATTTATTTATCATACAATACTGCTATTTTAGAGATAAGTTGTTTTGGCTTATAGGGAATTTCATAATGATGTTCTGCATTCTATTTTGAATTTATCCATTAATGAATGTAAGATGTGATATCTGCTGTGAGGCCGTTGATGGAGAAGTATAGAGAAGGTCAGAAGGAGTTGCATTGTGTCTTTGTGGACTTAGAGAAAGCATATGACAGAGTGCCTAGACAGGAGTTGTGGTATTGTATGAGGAAGTCGGGAGTGGCAGAGAAGTATGTAAGAGTGGTAAAGGATATGTGCAAGGGTAGTTGGACAGCAGTGAGGTCTGTGGTAGAGTTGGAAGAAGGATGCTAAGGATGGAGCTGCCAGGTAAGAGGAAAAGAGGAAGGCCTAAGATAAGGTTTATGGATGTGGTGAGAGAGGACATGCAGGTGGTTGGTGTGACAGAGCAAGATGCAGAGGACAGAAAGAAATGGAAACAGATGATCCACTGTAGTGACCCCTAACTGGGAAAAGCTGAAAGAAGAAGAAGCAGAATGATTGTAAGATAACTCATAAACAATGAAATTGTGCTTACAAGATTACTAGTTGTTGAACGAGTATGATATGTTTGTATATTACACACAAAATTCCAGTATTATGGACTAATTTACCCATTCCTATATTAAGGGCCTAGGCTGCACACAACCAGCAGCCACCTAGTCATTACATGTGGGAGTTGGTTACATAAGAATTTTGATGGTGAAATCTGCTTTTAACAACTTCACGTGCTTTTTTTTTTTTTTTTTTTTGTCTTTTTCTTGTCTGCCAGCTTCCCAGTTTTATCTTTGGAAAAATGGAACCCATCATTTAAGGGAACCCCAAATCAACTGATCATCTAGATGCAGAGTATGTATAGAAATGTTCAACAATATTTGGCAAGGGAGTAGCTCCAGGGTGTTTTTCAATTGACTTGATTTAAGAGGCTGTGAATTAGGAAATAAACTATGAGTCTTGATTTTTACCCATTTTAATTTCCTCAAGTTTTTTGGGTTTCTAATACCATGATGGGAATGGATTACATTTCTTAAGTCGGGGTATGATAAAAGTTTATGAAATTAGTATTGTTTTATTCTTTGATGTTAGCCAAATGTGCTCTTCACAGCACCCACAATGTGCCCAGTAATGATTCCTTCTGTAATTCATACAGAGTTACATGCATCAGTAGCATATCTAAGTAGGACTCTAAATTCATTTTTGTTAGACCTGTTGCTGCTAATACTAGTGGAACTGCCTGGATAGATTTCTTCCACATTTTTTTTTCTGCCTACAAATCTTGATATTTTATGACTTGGTGTCTCTATATATGTAAGAAACTATAATCACTGGGTGTAGCAATTTCAATTATCAGTGTTACTTTTTTTCCCCTGGACAACTGTATCTGTTTCTCTCACATCTGTTTTTTGATCTGTTGGAAATGGATGATTCCATGAGATATAAACTTCATCTTTCTCTACAATACTTTATTATTGACATTTCCAATGCTTCTCAAGTACATCAATATTGTAGTGTTTGCACAATCCCCAATACAACAGTCTTACCACATTATTGTGCCTTTCAGTATACAGGCCTTCTGCCATTAAAGTATCACATCCAGCAACAAGATGTCTGACAGCTTCCAGTTTTTTTTTTTTTTTTTTTTTACAGAAACTGCATTTGTCTGTTACTCCCACATCTTCAGTGGATTTTGTAAACCAATGTATATGTGGACCACCATTATTTACCTTTCATGTTTTGGTTTCAATTCACCTCTTCTTAACTATTCCTGTGTCAAAGCTTGATCGACATAAGGTTTTCCCAGGAGATCTCTGTACTTACTACAATATTTATGTCTTTTTCACACATCTTTCCTTCTCATCTGATCCCTCTCCTTATATTCTATTTTGTGGGGGCGTTTTGGCACATTCACTTGCTTTCTGATTTTTGTATACTTCTGGTTTGATCTCCTTTCTCACCAGATACTAATATGCTTCTGCTAAACTAAGCAGAAAACATCTTAGACTTCTTCTTCCTCTTATGTTTTAAAACTTTTACAGTGTTTGGATCTAGTTTTTACTCCCTTTTTTAATTTCTCCAAGTCTTTTGGGTTTCTAATACCATGACGGGAATGGACCCCATTCCTGAGTCAAAGTATAATTAAAGTTCATGAAATTACTATTGTTTCAATCTTTGATGTCAGCCAGAAGTGCTCTTCAGAGCACTCCCAATGTACCCAGTAATGACTCCTTCTGCAATCCGAATGGAGTTACATGTATTGGTAACATATCTAAATATGATTGTGATTGTAGATTCTTTTTTTATAAGACCCATTGCTCCTACTACTATTGGATCTGTCTGGGTATCTTTCTTCCACATTGCTCTCATTTCTGACTAGAAATCCTGATGTTTTATGACTTTGTCTCTCTGTATGCAAGACACTATAGTAACTGGATATGGCAATTTCATTGATCAATGCTACTTGTGTCTTCTTTTCATGGACAACTATATCCGGTTTTCTAGCATCTATCTTTTGGGTGATCCCATGTGATGCAGACTTCATAATTTTCTTTGATGCTTTGGGGTTCATGTTTCCAATGTTTTTCAGCCACTTCAGTACCATAATGTTTGCACAATCCTCAGTGCAACAGTCTTGCCACATTATTATGCCTTTCAGTATACAGTCCTGCCATTAGTATATCACAACCAGCAATGAGGTGTGCAACTGTTTCCAATTCTGTTTTACAAAACCTACATTTGTCTGTTTCTCCCACATGTTCAATGGACTTTGTTAACCAATGTTTATGTAGCCCACTATCTTGTGCCACTAATATTAACCTTTCATTTCTTGGTTTGAATTCACCTCTCCTTAACCATTCCTGCATTTGATCCTGATCAACATGAGGTTCTTCAGAAGTTTTTTATACTTGCAACTATATTTATGCATTTTCCACATTTCTTGCTTTCTCATCTGGTCCTTCACCTTGAATTCTTTCTTTTATTTTTTGGAACATTCAGATGCTGGCTGATTTTTATCTGCTTCTAGCTTGATTTCCATTCCTGCTTGATGCCGATATGCTTCTGCTAGACTAAGCAGAGAAGTCATCTTAGATTTATTCTCCTCATGTTTCAAAACTTTCACTACGTTTGGGTCTTGTAAGGTCAGCAGATATTTGTGCAATCCTGCAATTGCAGATCTGTACATGTAATCAATTTCAAGGAGGCCCATTCCCCCCTTCACAATGGGGAATATGTAATCTTAGTATGTAATGATTTTTATAAATCATTTGGTGAGCATGAAGCATCCTTCTTGTTTTCCTGTCTAATCTATCCAACATGTTTTGGGGCCAGTCAGTAACTCCAAAACTGTAAGTTAGGACAGGAAGAGCAAATTGGTTTATAGCTTGAATTTTGTTCCTAGATGTCAATGCTGTTTTCAGGATTAATTTAAGTCTTCTAAAGTATTCCTTACTATACTTATTTGCATTTGTTCATGTTTTATTGTTGATCCTTCGTCAATTCTCAAATATTTATACACTCCCTCTTGCTCAAGTTCTTTTATATCCATTCTTGTCCCAAGCTGATGTTTTGTTGGTGCTGCAGTTTTCTTGCTTTAAAGATTGCTTTTGTACATTTATCAAGAGCAAATGACATTCTTATATCATCTGAAAAAGTTTTGACAGCTTGCAGTTGTGCTTTCAGTTCCTCATCTGATGAGATGTACAGTTTTAAATCAATGACAAGGAGTAGATGAAAAGTCTTTACACTTGTTGTTTTCTAGGAGCCAAATTATAGCCATGGCCTAAGCTGCTAAGTATACAGCTTAATGGGTTAAGGACAAGACAGAATAGCAGCGGTGATGAGTCACCAAGAATATCTGCCTTTGAATTTTTATCCCTGGGATAATAATTTGCCCTTTATCATGGTTTAATTGCAAAGTGGTCTGCCACTGTTTCATGGTGACTGTAATGTAGTCGATTAGTGTAGAGTGTATCTGATACAGTTTTAAGCACGCATTTATCCATGAATGTGGGATACTATCAAATGCTTTTTGTAGCCAATCCATGCCATACTTAGATTCTTCCCCTTTTTACAGTTCTCCACTATGACTTTATTTAACAACAAATGATCCTTTGTTCCATATGACTTTCTTTTATTGCCCTTTTGTTCTAATGCCATAATTGAGTTTTCTTCTAAATGACTATAAACTCTGTCTGTATCAATTCCAGTGTATAGTTTATACATTGTCGGAAGGCAAATTACTGGTCTATAATTTTTAGGGTAGCTTGCAGGTTCATTCTTAAGAAGGAGCATTGTTTTTTTTCTGTTTCTAGCCAGGTTGGTGTCTGTTTGGGGTGTGCATATAAATAGTTCTTAATCATGGGTAAATCTTCATGCAAAGGTGTTAATACTTTTAACCAGAAGTTATCTACTGCGTCTGGGCTTGGAGTTTTCCAATTAGAGGCTTTTCTTAACTTTGTTTCAGTCTCGGGCTGTTACTTCATCCCATTTCATATACTGTACCTTTAAACTTCTTATTCTTTCTTTTACTTCTTCTATCCATTTAGTATCTTTGTTATGTTCTATAGCATCTTCATAAATACTTCTCCAAAATATATCTATTTCTTCTTTTTTTGGTGGTCTTTCAATTTCTTTTACCTTGTTTCCCAATTTTCTATAAAACTTTTTTGGGTCATCAATAAATTGCTCATTTTGTACTTTTCCTTTATATTTATCTGCATATCTTCTAAGTTTTTCTGCTTGTGCAGAGATTCTTAGTTTGTTATTTGTGATAGTACACGATAGATCCTGATCTGTTCTAATACTGTGCATTGCTTTTATCACGTCTAGCTTTCTAAGTATTTTTTGTTGATTTGTTCCCTCTTCTGTACTCTTCTAACACTTCTTAATTGCTTTATAGTTTTCTCTATTCGATACTTCCATGATGGTTTTCGATCTCTCCACTTCCTTTTCCCATACTACACTGTGTTCTTGTGGTAGAATTTTATCAGTTATTAATTTAGCTGTACAGTAATATATCCTGTTTACTTCTGTTATATCACATGGATCTCTATTGACAATCCTAATTACTGTGTTCATTTGTTTTTTCAAACTTCTGACTTTTTGGGTTTTATTGACCTTCTGCAGTCTATTTCTTTCATTGATGTTAATATGTCTATCTATCTCTATTAAATCAAGCAACTCTTCTCTTAGCTCATTTTATTCTAAACTGAGGGCACATTTTTTGTTTTTCATTTCTTGTGGGCATTCTGTATAAGTTCTATGACATCTTCCTGTGACACATTCTCTTTGATTTCATCCTGTGCCACCTGTTGCTCTGTCATATGGGAACTCACTTGCCTATCACTCCTTAACACTGTCCGCGTCAGTTTCCTGTTCCCTCCCTTGCTGTCCAGTTTTAAGTGAACATTTATACTAGTTTCTGTGGAAGGCACCAAAATATCTTCACATGGCACCTAACCAATTGCTTCCTGTTCCACTAGTTTCGCCTTATTTTGGATGTCCATTGCTCTATCCTGTTGTGGTACTTTCTGAATTAGATTTTATACACTGAATCCTTCACTTCGCAGGTACTCCATAACCTCAGTTTCCATTTCTTTAACTTCTCCATTACTAATCTCCTTTTCTACTTTTCCTCTTTGTCTTCTTATTTTCTGAATTGTAAAGTTTTCCATGTCCAGATTTCTTTGACTGTATTTCTCTTCAAATATCTTTGGTGCTGCTCTTTTTGTATTGATTAGTTTTGCTTTCTCCTTTGCATAGGCATTAAACCATATTAAATCACTTTTCTTTCCCATGTCCATATGTCTTCTTCTTCAGATGTCTCCTGATCTTCCTGTTTCTCCTTACTTTGGGGACTTGCTCTATTATGCTGTGATGTAACCTGTGTTAGACCTTCTCTACAAAATCCTTCACTTCGCAGGCACTCCATAACTTCAACTTCTAATTTTTTCACTTCAACTTTACTAATCTTCTTTTCTACATTCCCTCTTTGTGATATTATTTTTTATTGTGAAATGTTCTATATCTGGATGCCTTTGCCTGTATTTGTCTTTGAATATCTTTGGGGCTGCCTTCTTTATATTGATTAATTTGGCTTTAGCTTTTGCATAAATATTGCACCATATCAAATCTCTCTTTCCCATGTCCAAATTTCTTTTTTATACTTTTCAAAAATCTCTAGGTTTTGTTGTTTATATTTTTGCACTTCCTCAGATGCTTCTTTTTCCAAATAGATCAAAGTTTATTGGTTTATATACTGTTTTTCACAAATCTGTTGTATTAATAAACACAAATGTTTATTTGAGGCTTCTGACACTTTTTCTTGTGGAAGTATTTTTCTTTCCTCTAATTTCTCTCTTAATCTTTTTGTATATCTTGTTTCTGGAAACTCTGGGCTTTTTGCATAATTGTAACAATACATAATTTCTATCTTATCCTCAATAGTCCACTCTGTCATTTTTATAGGAGCATAGGAGGTTACTAGGTTATTGGCCCTGAGGCCCTTATAAGCCTAGCCAAGAGTTTAGCCCATGTTTAGACATATCAGCACCCAATGCTGATGTCCACCAGGGACATGGGTGGAATGCCAGTGGTACATTTTCTGTTTCCCATCCAGTTATCCAGGTTGCACTTAAAAAGGAGTAAAGAGGTACTGTGCTTGGTGTGGAGAAGGAGACTATTCCATAGATGAGGGAGTCTCTGGGACACAAATCTGTCCTGCCAACAAATCCTGTTGATGTCACAGACAAGGTTGAGAGTATGTGTGCAAGTTACTCGAGTAGAGTTGATTTGTGGACATGCATCAGTTCCATCAAGGTGGGGTCAATGATCACCTTGTAGGCCAGACAGAGGTCACCTCTGAGGCATCTGTATGAAACTGAGTAGAGGGATAGGCTTTTAGCCTATATGTGTATGGTAAATATTTGAGGCCCTGGATTCTCCTGGTGAGGAACATCTGTGGTCTCTCCAACTGCTTCATGTGCTTTGTGAAGTTCATGCCAAAAGGTGCATTGTACTCAATAATGGGCCTTATAAGGGGAAAATACAGGGATGTTATGATCTCCTTGTCTATGGATGAGATACCCTTACTTAAGAGGTGGGCCATTAGGAAGGCTTTCCACACCATGGAAGCAACATGATGGTAAAAAGTCAGGTTGCTATCAACCTGGGTGCCCAAATCCCTCATGACTGATTGAGTGCTTAGGACATTGTTATTAATATGATAATTTGTTGGGACGTCACTCTTCCCAAAGGGAATGATGATGCATTTTTTGGTATTCAGCTTGAGGCCATGTGGGTATTGCTCTTCTTTGGCCTATTAGTTTTTGTGATTTTTGTGGACTGCTACTTCCTTCTACAATAGGGGCACCATCCTCCCCTTGGGCTTGGCCTGGCCCCATTGTAGTAATGTTTCTATATTTTGAGGATTCTACATTGTCATTATTATAAATCAGTGTTGTCTTGGTGAGATTTTGTGAAAAACAGGGTTCACCTCATGAAGGTACTCACCAAGTCTTGAGGATGAATTTGATTTCAGCAATACTACTCTCCTTTGCTTGCTGACTTTTCATCTCTCCATTAGGACCCCCCATTTTGGATCTGGATTTTACTTGTATAGCTTCATACATGACTGAGAAAGCTTGTTTGACTGCCGTTCCTGGAATTTACTTCACTAGGTCCTTATTTTGGTATGGGAAAATAAGTGTATTCACACAAAAATGTGTTTTGTTATAACTTTACTTGACTACAACAGCAGCTGTATTTTACAGCTTATAACCAGTCTTTTGTTTACTAGCCTGTTAAACTGTTCTCATAAGTTGTAAGTTCTTACTGCTTTAAGATTGTTTGTTACCTGTTTGCAGTCTGACAAGGTCCTATTCTTAGTCTGTGCTCAATCAGATGGCGGTAGGAACATGATTCTAGTTCTTCCAAGTTACAGCTCCAATTTCTCTTGAGCTTGTCTACAGGAAGTTTTTGAATATATTATAAAACTCCAAGAAAAATTTCCTGAATCACTGGGAATTCCTTTAATTTCTTCAAACTGTAGTCCACGGGATTTATGATCTAAAATAACACACATTGCCCAAATATCACTGACACTCCAACAAATGGTCAGCATATTTTAATAGAATCAGCTTCAAGATTCTCCCATTGTGCCTCATAAGCCTAGATAAGCCATAATGCAAATTCTTGGAATTTATGAGCTGTCATGCAGAGATGTTGGTTGGAAAACTATAAGTCCCCATCAAGTTTACATTTGAACATAATCACAGATTTTTCATTTGGCTTACTAGGGGCCCAACATAATTTAGATAAGGTGCACATCCAAATATTAGCAAGAAAAGCTGAGATTTTGTAAATCAGGTAGAGGATTTTACGAACTAGAGGGATTTTAACTGTGATAAACCATTGGTTCAAAGGGTTTCTCCATCCAATTCTTGATGGGTTTACCTAATGTGTCCATTGCTTCTTTCTGGGTGTATGCTGTACTTATGTTAAAATAGGCTGCCATGCTGATTACAAAGGATCTAATATATGTTGTTTCACCTGTTTGCAGGGAGATTTCTCTCCCTTCCAGTAATGGGGGTACAACCTATTTTCAGAACTGAAGACACTGTGAGAAGATATTGTGATACTGATTTTTAAGTAAGAGGTGGTTCTGAACTATTGGAAAAGGGTTAACAATTTTGACTCCACCCAGCTAAAGATTTTGGAAAAATGAGTAGTAGATAATCAAGTAATACGTTTAAGGCAGTCAGTGTTCCATACTGGCATCAACTTCCCAGGAGTGTAAAAAAGGACCTATGTTTATTAGAAAAGGGTTCTATTTTAATTATGAACATAAAAGGGGAAAGGACACAACCCTGTTTGGCTACTACAGTAAAGACAAACTCTGGAAGAAATTTATCATCCCAAACATACCTCCCAGTAAAAATCCCCATTGACTGTTTGTGTTTCTCAATTATTCAGGCCAGAGAATGAACTTTATCTAAGAGTAATATAAAGTAATCCCACAAGAGTTTATGACTGTGTGTAGGATTTTGTATCATTGCTGATTTACTCAGTAAGAGTTATAATATGCTCTACACAATCTTGGGGTTGCCACTGGAGTATAAATGTTGCCTGGTCTGGATGATTTAAAGTCTTAATCAGTTTATGAATTGTTTCACCCAAAGGTATGCATAAAGTTTGTGATCAACATTTATAACTGAAATAACATCTGGCCCTGCCTGGTCTCTTCCTGGTATATATAGCATCATTACCACATCTGCCTTCCAAGAATCAGTAGGGGATGAAGTCAAGAATGAAAGTTCCAAATCTGTACAAGAAGTTTCAAAATGTGTGGGAGGAAAGTTTGCATAATTCTACTGGAAAGTTTTCCATGCCTACCAGTTTGCTCTGCTTTTGTGTAGATAATGTTTTTTTTTAGTTTTCATGATTGAAACAGAATTTTAATTCTATTTGTTGAGTATGAGAGAGAGTGGGAACATAGATCCTAAGAAGAAGAATTATTCTGCTGATTTTTGGCCATTTTGGTTGTTTTACTTGTACGTTATAAGGTGAGCCTATGAAGATCTACTGTATATTCTTCAATGCAAACAAAGCAATTAAATAATGTACAGAGGTAACTATAGCCTGTTATTTTGCATAGTGGGCTAATATTTTGAGTTGCTTGAAGATGGGAACAAAATTAAAAGTTGCTTTGTTTGTGAGAACATGAATTTTTAAATCCAAAAGCTCCTAACCCCTGTACTGTAATTTAAGGATATGAGGCTAACATCTGAGCTGGTCTGCAAATGTGGCTTCATCCAGTGAGGAAGTAATAGATTTGTTTTCCTTGTTGCAAGACTTCATGATTGCTTTCACTAATATATGGAGCTCTGTATTAAGGAAACATTTAAAAGTTTCCCATATGATAGAGGAGGGAGCTCGGAAGATGAAAGTTATCCCAAAAGAGTTCTCATAAGTCTGTGGTCTTATTGGGGAGATCAGAATGCTTGGTGAAATGGATAAATAATCGCTAGGGAACCAAACCTAAACTTGAAGGGTCACCCAAGCTTTTGAGACCTATCGCCAACGTAGCGTGTCAGACAGCAAGATTTTTTTCCAAAATGGACTGAGATACGAGAATGTTATCAAGCTCTGAACCATGTGTTGTGGCTATTAAAATAATTTGTAGTCAAAGATTTGTTCAAGGGGGTAGAAGTTCCAGTGCTGATCAGACCTAAGTTATGGCAGATGGAGACCATTGTCTACTCCAGAAGATATGTAATGAAACTAATGTTATAAAACTAATGAGAGGCCCTTGCATGGTATCCAAAACAATTCTGAAGAGCTTGAAGACTTCTGAAATGGTTTCCCACTGAGCAACAGCTTAATTTCAGCTCTCTCAGTGTGAAAATAGAAAGACAGACAGTGAATTTGTCTTTTTGGGTAAATTTCAGTTACTGGCGAGGAAGTACACTGCCTGGATGCCAGAAAAGAAAACATTGAGAGAACCTGAAAAAAAAAATCAACCACAGGTAAGGAAAAAGCACTGGCTGTGAGGAATCCTGCAGCTGTTCAGCATAAAACAGTTCAAGCTCCTGCTGTAGTGCAAGGCATGACTTCCAGTAGTCTTGTGGGAAAAAAATAAGTCAAATGTGCTCAGAGTTGATTAAAATAAACAAACCACTGAAGGAGTATATCGACTCAAATAACAAAAGACTTGGAAAAATAAGCTTTAAACAGATATTCAGATGAGCAGATAAAACTGCAAAAATCAGAGGTTGAAATGAAGGAAAGGTTGTTGAGTATGAGACTGCTCAAGAAGAGATGTTTCAAAAAATGGTAGGATTAGAGAACAGAGCACTTAGGGGAAAACCTGAGATGTTCTGCCGTACCAGAGAAACTGGAAGGAGTAGACGTTTGTAATGTTATGAAATCACAGATAAACAACTGGACTGGTATTTCATAGCAGGAGTTGTTACCCAAAAGGACACATCATGTGTATTCTCTAAAACTAGCCATAAGAAAGCAGCCAAAACCTCTAATAGTAAATATGGACTCTTACCAGCAGAAATAGTTGATTGTGATAAAACTGTGACAGAAGGACAAAGTACTAAAAGTTTGAGACTATAGAGTGTTTATGGAACATGATTAATCACTGTACACCAGGCAAAAGAAGAGTAAGTTTATTCCAGCAATCAGGGAATGTCAAAAAGCAGATGTGACATTCAAGCTGCTGTATCCAGCTATCTTCAGAATACTTTTTTCCCTATAGGGTCAAAAACATTTTTGATGCAGAAAATGCTAAAGAGGAAATACAAAAGTTTAGCCAATAAAAAGTGAGCTATTAAACAAAAGGGGATTCTGCTTCCTATTCTTCTGATAATAAAGCTCAGAGAGAGAATATGCCAGTGAAACATTTTTCAGTGTTCCAAGATAAAATATTTGAGAGACAAAAAAAAGCACAGGAGTTTACTAGAAGAACCAGGAATACATTGCAAATGAACTAAAGACTGGAGTTGGAAGACAGAGATCAACAGGAAGAAACACAGCAACTTAGAAATTAATTAATAAATGTGAGATTATAAAGCATCAATCCCATTTGTGAAACATGGCAGACAAGAACACCTGGAAATATTGGAGTTTTTTTGACTTTGTTAAATTTGTAGGGGACTCCAAAACATATGTCCAACTTCATGTAATTAATGTTTGGAAGAACAATGAGGAGAGGGGAAGAGTAAAGAAATAGGTAACTGTAAGTAACACATTTTTTTCTTAACAGTATTTTTATAAAACTTGACATAGACTGCATGTTATATAGCAAATCTCTTTCGGTTACTTTTGGGTGTAATAATTATACTAAAGCAAACAGCTGCCCTTTTTCCTTCTTTTTTTTCTTCTTGTTCAGTATTAAGAAACATAGACACTGTAATGTAAAAAGAAAAGAACGACTGTACAAATGAGCATGATATTTGTAAAACTGGTATTATTTTTCTTACATTTGCATAAGGGAATGAATGGACTAAGGCCTTTGGCTGGATCTAACAATAAGTTTTAACTGGAAGCAAGTAAATAAAAGAATTGAATGTAATGAATTTTTTTTCCTTTAACAAATAAATGCTCACAGTGCAACATAAGAAGCTTGTAGATGAAGACAACTATGTGTCTGGTTTTCATGTTTCTATGGAGACATGCTGATAAGGCAATAACACTGAATACTTTTTTCTTTCAGTGGCTAAAACATAATGTTTTCTGAAAGCATTGAAGTAGTTTTCTACATCTGGGAGAGTAATAAAGGTAAGACAAAACCATACAGTAGTTAGTGTAAGTAGAAGCACAGGCTGTACCATGTATCTTGGCGTGGATGACCTTCATTATATATTAATTCAAGCCTGTAAATGTAGCTGTCAGTCTGGGACAATTGTTCCTATTAAGTGTGTTAAACTTCATTATTTGAAGATGTAAATAGCTTTGTGTGTTTGTATTAATAGGTTATGGGGTATTCTGGGGGGGGGGTTTGTTTTTTTTTTTTTGTTCGAGTGTTTTCATTAAAATAAAAATTCTTGTAAGATGTGACGTAGGTTCAAATGACTATGGCAAGAAACAACTGTATAAAAGATCAGCCTGCCAAACATTAGTGTATTCATGTAATACAAAAGGCGTACTGTGCACTTTGCTTAAAGTGTCCTTGTTTGTATATAGGCAAGATGGAAAGAAAATTCAGGAACCCCATATACGAACATCTTAGGGATATAAGAAATAAAAATGTAAAGAATGCATTGGCTAAACATTGTATGGAACATGTTGACCATGATTTTAAATTTAGTATCATTGAGACACATATTCCAGACATAAGAGGTGGTCCATGGACACTAATTTTGGAAAAACATGAGGCACTGTGGCAACTGAGAACTAATGCCACACAGTGACCAGGGTTAAATGATGCATTTTCATTGTCCTGTTTTCTAAAGCTTAAGGCATTAGAAAGATGAATTTATTTTATTAAGTGTTTTTACATGAGTTTATGCTAATACTGTTTGCTATATTTATTATAATAATTTTTGGTACTAGTTTCTTTCTTGTTATTACATATAGTTTTACCAAATTTTTAATATTTTTAATTTTTTATATTCACAGATTTATGAAGTTCTTATGCTTTGCTATGAATTGAGGGTGCTGGTGGGCATGTTTTTAACATTAATTAGGGGTGTGGTATTAGTGACATAAGCTGTAATTTAATATTTAAGGAGTTTTTTATTCCTATTTCTTTGTTTGAAGACATCTCTGAATTAGCAGAAATGAAAGCACTCATCTAATTGTGTTTTAACTTGTTCAATAAAGGTTTTCATTGTACTACAGCGGCTTGTGAAAAAGAATGGATTTTTTTACATCACGGTGACCCCCAGTTCTGCTTGTGCTCATTTTCTAACTTATTTGTGACTAACTTATTCATTGATTATGATCAGTATTTAGAAAAAAAAACTATTATATGTAACAGATGGGAATAATAACTTCTTATAATAATGGCAACACTTTCCATATTATTTTTGAAAGCAATTTGTCTCACAGGTATATACAAAAAGAAAAAGCAGTGAACTATATTAAAATGCAGAGTGCAAGTTGCTATGGGAGACACATTTGAAAAGAACTGAGAATGTGTATTTGATAAAGAAAGGATTTCAGGATAGTTATTCAGCAGAATATCTGGGACAAAGGAAAAGGGAACTACTTATATTAATTGCTAGAGGAGCTCCAGTAGTGATAGATGAGGAAAAATATAATAATGATAGATTTGTAGTAGTAAGGGGCTACTGGCAAGGGAGGAGGATTATGCTGGCATGTATTTATATTCCACCTAAAACTGCTACAATGGAGTTTAAAAAATTCTGGGAGAAATAATCAACTTTAACCAGGGGATATCACTTATAGGTGAAGCGTGGAATTTGATTTGCAACAATGAGGATGTGTCTGGAAGGCTTAGAAGGGAAAGTATGACACACAAGGATAGATTTTTGAAGAAATTTCTGAAAATATTTTGGTAAAGAAGATGCGAATTCAGTAGTAGGAGCTCAGAAAGAATTTGCATATTATACTCTAAGGTACAAAAACTAGCCTAGGCTAGACAGAAATTATATTTCACAGGAACATGTGCATTTAATTGAAAGTTTTGATACACATCCAATAACTATTTCAGATCATGCACCAATAGTAAATAAAATAAAAAGGAGACAGTGGGGTTTCCCCACCTATCTGTTAAATATATAGGAATTTAAGGAATAGTTAGTGGAAATTATTCAGGAATAATTAAGGAAGATAGAAATTTCTTCAGAAAATATAGCTAGGAAGTGGTATAAAATGAAATTGGAGTTTAAAATAGGATAGAAATAAAAGAAAAAGAGATATAGTTAAGTAGTAACAAGAATTATTTAGAAGGACTGACAAAGGTTATAGTACTGTAGAACTGGGGACTCTTACAGAACAAGAAAAGGCATAACTGCAGAGTGCTAAAGAGAAAATTGGGGACTACCTTGATAATATGCATGAGTTTAGAAATATTACTGTGAAACAAATGCTTTTTGATATTGACCCCAGAATACAAAAGTTTTTGGCACAACAGCTCAGGCAACAGAAAGTAGAAAGGGTTGTTGCCAAGCTATGAAAATAACCAGAGATCTTTTAGGGGTATTAGAAATATTTTGGAAATTTTATGAAAATCTGTATAAAACAAAGAAATGTAGAAATCAAGAAAAAGTACAAATGGAAATGTTTATAGAATAATTAAATATGCTAAAGTTAGAGGTAGACGAGGCTCAATTACTAACAATTAGACTAGGTGATGAGACAAAATGGTGATGTATAACCAATCTACAAGGAAGTCTCCAGGAACAGATGGCATTCCTCTGGAAGTTGGGAAACTAGAAGGGAAGAAATTGATAAAGGTATTGGAAGATTTTGTTTAACAGTATTTTAAAAGGAGGAGAGGCAGTAACATCCTGGGAAGAAAGCTGTGGTGGCTGTTATACCTAAAGATGGTAAAGACCCATCAGATCCAGATTTACATAGGCCCACTTTGATTCTAAACCATGATTATAAATTGGTTATGTCAATAATGGCTAAAAGAATGGAAAAGGTGATGCCACAATTGATAGATATGGATCAGTGTGGTTTTATGGAGGAGAGGCAAACATTTGACAACATTAATAGAACAATGATGATCCAGAGGGAAGCAGAATGAAAGAAAATACCACTGTTGCTTTTGGGTCTTGATGCAGAAAAAACATTTGACACAGTAAATATGAGCAAGTCAGTGGAAGCATTAGTATTCCCTGACAAAATAATAAGGTTAATTAGGAGGATATATGAGGGATTGGAAGTGAAAAATTAAAGTTTGGGGGGGGGGGTCCTTTCTGATAAATTCTCTTTGAACAGAGTAACTAGGTAGGAATGTCCTCTTTCACCTTTCCTATTTGCATTATATTTAGAATTAGAACCACTAGCAAAAAATAAGGGACTCAGAAAATCAAGGGTCTATATTATAAAGTCAAAGCTTTTAGGTAGTCAAATACCTAAAGCTTAACACCTAAACAGTGAAAGCTGTAAACATCGAATGGCCACTTCCGGGAATTCTTTCGTAGGGAAAGAATTTGCTTGTCCAGAAAAAATTTCAAAACCTAATCGAATGGGGGTGGGGGACTGTGACCCCTACAACCCCCAACTAAATATACCAACTCTGAGATCGCTCTGCAGTGGAGAAAAGGCCAGATTCCCGATAATAGCCAAGCAAATTCTTTCATTATGAAAGAATTTGCGGAAGTGGCTGTTCGATATTTACAGCTTTCGCTATTTAGGTGTCGATCTTTAGGTATTCAATTACCTAAAGTTTCAATCACCTAATATAGACCCAAAATCAAGGTTATAATTGGTATGTTAATCAAGAAATGTTGGCTTTATTTGCAGATGATATCATTTTGTACCTGATAAAACCAGAAAAGGACATTTCAGTGTTGTGGAACATTCTGAGACAGTTTCAAGTCTTTTCTGGGATACAAAATTAATGAAAATAAAGCAAAGACAATAGCAGTAAACTATGTACCTACACACAAATTGGTTCAGCAGTACCCATATTTATGGGGATATGATATAATGAAGTACTTAGGAGTATGGTTTAAAAAGAATTCTGTTATGGCAGCTAAGGATATGTGGGAAGTGATTAAACAAAAGATAATACAAAAACTGAGAAACTGGAAGCTGTGTGATATGGATAGCAAGATACAAGCAGTAAAAATGTTATAAGTCCCTTTAGTTTCAATGAGAGGAGAAGTAGTGGATAGCAACTGATAAAGAGTTGAAGGGTTTTATCTGGGAGGAGAAGAGGGCAAAAATCAAATGGGATAAGTTGATCCTTCCACTAGAACAAGCTGGTTTGTGGTTTGGGATTAACTGATATGAAGAGTTATTTCAGAGCTACACAGTTAAGGCTCCTATACATAGTACAAACAGTAAGCTATAATTCAAAGTGGAAAGGGATGGTGATGAAATGGGGGGGGGGGGCTCAAGAAACAAGGAAAGACTGGAATTTTTGATGCAGATCCTTCAGGAGAATAACAGTAACCATACAAAATACTGTATTCATAAAGTAGCAGAAAGTATTCTAAAAAACTAAGCCAACACTGGAATGGGAAAAAGTGAGACTGCCTATAGGGATGACTGCAATTAGGAGTACAGAAAATAGGCAAGAGAGGGCTGGGATTTACTGGAGAAAAATGGCAGAAGAACCAAGGTATTGGGAGCAAATAATTAGAGAGGGGGAGGTAATAGATTGAAAAGAGGACACAAATTCATTTGCACTGCAGGGTACAGATTGCCTTCCCTATCAAGGATTGTTATCAGATTATAGGCAAATAGAAGGGAAAAGGAGGATCCTACGTGAAAGACCAGCCATGGTAGAGTTTTTAGTAGACTCTAGAACAGAAGTTGCTATTAAAACAAGTATAATTTGAAAGGCATATAAAATATTTAATGGTAACTATTGCAATCATTCAGATGAGGTTCAAAAGGATTGGGAAGAGAGCTTGAATAAGCAATAGTTACCATTAAATATTTTATATGCCTTTCAAATTAAAGTTGCTATTAAAACAAGTATAATTTGAAAGGCATATAAAATATTTAATGGTAACTATTGCAATCATTCAGATGAGGTTCAAAAGGATTGGGAAGAGAGCTTGAATAAGCAATTCATAAATACACAATGGAAGGATATGTGTATGTCTCCCAAATATCCAAAAAGTCTAGGAGATTTAGGATCTTTTTTGGAAGTGTTTACATAGGTATTTTGTACTCCAAGCAGACTCAAAGAACATTTCCTCAACTAGACTGCAAATGTTGGAGGTATGATTAGGGAAGAAAGAGATAACTGGGAGCATGTTTTTTTAGGAGTGTAATGAGCTGGCAGACTTTAAAAATTCTCTGCAGACTACTCTGTCAGAAATACTGGATGAGCAAATTGTTGTAACCAAGGAAATGATTTTCTGAGCTGTGATAAAGAATCAGAATTGCCTAGACATAGTAAGGCCTTGAGTTTAATTCTTGTGGCTGCAAAAAAGCAATTACTAGAAAATGGAAATCGGTCTAACCAACCATAGTAAAAGCAGGGAATATTGTAACAGAAAAACAAAACTGGAAGTGGTATCTTTAGAAATGGTAAGAGCAAATTACATAGAAAAAATGGGAATTGTAGGAACAATACATGAAGAATAATGTTTTGGAGTAGGAATGAATTTTAAGGGAGGTAGGAATTGAATGAGCTATGTAATTTTGACTGGCAATATATAGAAGATTACATGTGATATATAATGTTTACAGTTGAAAATATGTCAATATGGTATGTTTTCATTTATATAAATGTATAATTGTATATGGCATAAGTGATAATTTAATAAAGATGTTTCTCATTTAAAAAAATATTAGACCTTCTGAAATATGCTTGGAGGTAACTGGGGATATAGATAACCATTTTGTAGGTAAAAAATTCCTTAACACACTGAGGTATGGTTCCTACAAGTAGAGCTTCCTCCTCTAAAAAATGCTGGCCAAGCAGGTCTCCTGAGATCACCCAAAATGTCAGATGGTGAAGCCTGTCTGGTGACTTGAAGCAAAACAGGAAAACTGCCAAACTTGAAAACAAATTTTGTGTTCAGCTTATGACAGGTGAGTGTCCTGCAAAGAGAGTAGGCTGGTACTTGAGAGTCTTAGTTGCTGCATCAGCCAGACTGTCTTGATAGGATGGTACATGGCTATGATGTTTAAATAAAGGAGTTTTACAGAAGTCAAAGGCATCAAGAATACTTGGGCATTGTGGATGGCTTTAAGCAGTGATGATAAATCCCCTGTGTTTTCACTAACTGTGTAAAGTAACAAAGCAAGCTGACTATAAACTAAAATGAACTACACCCATACATATTGTGATATATTGGAGAATGCTCAGTGGAAAAAACACATAATAACCATATTCACCACCACTTTACCATCTTTAAACCATTAAAGGCCAAATTTCAGTAAATAAAACACTTCACATGTATTTTTTGTTAAGCAAGTAACATCTTTTACTGAATAACATGTTGTGTACAGTCAAAGGCAAAAAGGCATATAAATGTAAACTCATTTCAGGAGCACATACATTTATTAATCAGTTCAGTCTTTAGCGATATCAACTTCCAGAATTTCAAGGACAAACAGAAAATATTTAAGTCTTTTCACTAATTCAAATTAATGCGGTCATTCAAAAGCCAAATGAAATATTACTCACAGATTCCTTTTCAAGAACCTTAAGTAACTCTTACCAATTCCTTTTCCCAAGTTTGTCATTCTGTTTAGCTTCCTAGGGATTCTATCTGGCTTGGAAACTCATTTCCATGAATTTTCCAGAGATCATAGTCTACAGCTGATTCTCTTTCTGGTTAGGCCCTGAGTCCTCAATACATCTTCTGGCCTTAGTGCAGTCTCATTCGGATAAGAGTTCCACACAGCATTCTTCCAGTCTCCAGTTTTTCTACTTTGGTACTCAAAGCACCTTCTGGTCTTAGTGCCTTCGCTCTCTCTCTCTCTGGCAAAAGCTTCACAGAGTTGTCTTCTTGGTTCTGTAGTGACAGATTCACCCAGATCAGCTCTGTCTTCTGCTCTATAGTTTCCCTTTTATCGCTAAATCCTAACTCCTATCCATGGTCTAGTCTGGGACTCAGAGCTTCCTCTAGCTGTAAATTCCTATTATTTCAATTTCTTCCACACAGTTTGATAGAACAAGTCCTACTTGTAGATGTGTTGACATTACATAATATATCACATACTTCCCCCAGCTCAGAACTGGGGGTATGAACAAAACTGACTTGCCCAACACGGTAGGTCCAAGGTTCCAATACAACAGGAGCATCATCCTTGGGGCAGACCCAGCAAAATGATCAACTTGTTAGCAAGAATAATATCTAAATTTCTTGTGGTTATTTATAGTCCTGTTAGGCCAATACCTCTTCTTTTTATAGACTTCATTGCTGGATGTCTGCAGCTTGTTTTTGTTTTGTTTTTTTCCCTAATGTGTATATCACCCCAGGCCTGTAACTCTGGCCAGTGCTTTAGACTAGCAGTTTTTTCTTTTTATGTTTTATTCTTCTTAAGGCTCATGTGAACTTTCTCCTTTCACTTTTGGGTGCATTTTCTTATCTGCTGATGCATTTCTCAAATTTCCTGATATATTTATTTTATGTGCAGGCATAGTTCTGTAATCTATAGTGATCTCAATTGTTTATCTAGATTCTTAAAAATCATCTTTAGTGAAGCTGCAAACTACTAGAATGTTGTTAGCTCATCCCCTGCATATACACAGTAACACTTTGAGAGTGAGACATGTAATTGGTATCAGCGCTGCACTGCCCAACATTTCTGACAGGGGCTGATGCCAGCAGGATGTCCTGCCCATCCTGATGCAACACCAGGGAAATCAAGCCACATGACTGTGCCTCAAGCATGCATGCCTACCTACTCCCCAGGGCATGGGCATGCCTATCCTCCCTGCCTCTGCTATCATTCATTTAAGACGTTATGTGAATTCCCGTCACCTCAGCCATAGGCAGGGTTTTATCCTTCTATGCCATCAGCGCAGGCTACAATATCAATCTTAAATTTAACCTGTTTGCCACTAATAGACATCTACTCTGCTTATCTATCCTTTTTCTAGAAACAGACATATGCTTCTTCCCTTTCTGCAGTGACTAAACATTGTAATTACTGTCTTCTGTAGACACAACATGAGATCCGTAAACAACACATGCTATACATCTGAATTCTTTTCTGAACTGACTGTGCTTCTGTGCATCAATTACTTGATAAATATTTTAATATCCTTATCTTTCCTTTCCTTTCTTTTATGCATTTCTAGGAAATTATTCAATGAACTACATTTTCCACATCCTTTATTCAATTAATAATAAGGATTGTTCTTATGTGTATAACCACAAATTGAACAACATGGTATCTGTTCAACTAAGTCTCTTTTATTTTTTGATGTGCATCATGGTCTGGCATTCTTTTACTTCTCACTGCTATGTGGTTTCTATACTATATCATATTATTATAAGAACTAACAAACTTTTTTGCTTTATTTTAACTCTCTTTTGCCCATTTTGATTTTATACAGGTACGCTTTTATGCAAGTGCTCTTATTTGAATATTTGTTAATTTATCAATTATTTCATTTGTTTCTGTTAAAAGTTTGCTTCTCAGTTTTTCCATTTTTATTTCACTGTCATTTCTGCCTCTGTGTAACAAATCATACAGTGCACTAACCTCACATTATTTTGCTCTGTGTTGATTCAGTTACATACACAGTGATGGATTCCTGTAGCCCTTGAGTTCTGTCAGATTCTTTTTATTTTCACAATACTGTTTGAGTCTGTCTAAAATAACTGCTAAGTCAGCCTTTTGCTCTTTATTGCATTGTCTCTGGGAAGAGAAAAAATGTGGTTACTTATACTCTTTTCAGATTTTTTTTTCAGATGCAATAGAAAAAAATCAAGCAGTTGTAACAGCTGCTTCTGATTTTCTGCTATATCTTTAATGTAATGGATGACATGATGAAACATTCTGTTGCTTTAAGGGTAATGATGTAGGTTATGAAAAAGTGTACAAAATGGCAATTTTTTTCATCTGTATATGGAGAAAATAATGGCACTGTCATCTGAGAAGCTTTTGGAACTTTATTTGCAATTTAATATTTCATTGTTTCATTTCACTGCTCATTTTGTTTTAACAATTTGCTCAGTTTGACATAATTGTTGGAAAACCACTCTGCTTTGGAATTTCCCCTGTTGTCTAGTGGTAATGTAGTACTCAAATTTACTTTTACATTATTTTCATCATTTTCACCAGTTGTAATATTACTAGCATGATCAGTGGTTCCAGCCGTATCAGTTGTAATTTACAAAACTGTGAAAAATGAGATCCAAGTAGAACACTTAAACATCAATAAGCTTCACCAAACCAGTTCTGAACTCCAAGCAATATCTTTGCATTTTTTTCTATACTGCCACTAACTAGTGAAATATATAATAAAGACAAAGAGAACAGTCACATTCTTGCATCTGAGCAGTTTACTGTAATAGCAGTGAACTGACTAAAAATGGAAACCCCATAACATGATCATAATATGTGTACCAGCATTATTAAGGCACTTAAAGAAGTACTAATTATCTATGTTTATTAAAACTAATACAACAGCTTATTTTAAGTGTTAAAGCTCCTGGGCATTTTTTTTCATTCTTTTTCTTTCACAGCAATAAGCATTTGCATACAGTATGTATGTATGGCATAGCTTATGATGATACTTTGATAGGATACTCTATCTTCAAGCATCTTAGACCCTCAAATAAATCAAAATGAATATCTATGACAGCAGTTTCAGACTTTATGTTTGCTTTAGCACTTTGTATTTTATTTTCCTGTAATTGCAAGGAAGCACTCAAAACAGGCATCTTTTTCCTGTATTAGTTTTGCAATACGACCTTGAATCCCAAAGGAAATTAGTGGAAACAAGTCTGAATAGTGTGAATTGTAGATGTCTGTTAAAGAGATATCTAACCTCAGCAAGCAAACAGACTCATTCGTATGTAAACATGAATTTTATGCAATTGCATCTGTTGTCTGTATGAAAAAAGATAAAATAAACTGCTAACTGAACAAGTTTAAGAGAATGAAAACAGTTGAAGAAAAGAGTCCAGCAGGCACTTTGGAGCTGTTCTTTGTACATCTGTCTCTACATGGAAATTCAGGTATTGGAGTTAAAGTGTAGTAAATAGGTCCTTTTCAATAAAATACATAAACATTATTGTTTTGTTTTTTTTTTTTGTTTTTTTTTTCATTGAATAACATGTGAGTAACTTTAAAAGTGAACAAGATGATAGGACACTGTGCAAAAAAAGTTGTTCACACAAAAATATCTAAAAAGATGACATTTATGCATGGTCCTCCCCATTAAAAGCCCCCCCCCCACATGACAAATATTTCACCTCCTCATCTTCTACTCTAGTTTGATCTATCATCTCATTTTTTCTGTCTATCTTGTCATTTCATTTTTTTACCCTTCTGTATTAAAAACATATAAGTTAGTCTTATGGTATGTCTTTAAATCTGAAATACTGAGAGTACCTCTTATATATTGTATATTTTTGATGTGAAGTTGTTAAATCTCACAGTTTATTCTCACTGATGGGTTCGGAGCTGATCCTTGGCTCCGACATGGCCGATAGCAAAGCTCAAGGTTTGCCAGTAGCTTGAGACCAAGCCCCTTATCCCACAATGCACTGCTGGAATTACCTCAGATCTAATTTGCCACGGCAAGAGAGATCTCGGTGATCCAGTTAGCTTGGACCATTTTGACAAATCACAAGTTTAAAAAAAATTTTTTTTCTAGTTTTTTGAGTGATTGCTAGTGTTCAATGTGTTTCTAGTTTAAAATAATAGTTTAGTAGGTTAGCTTTTTGTAGAGATCTACCCTGTGTGTAGTTTTTGTTTTCTTGGTGTTAGGCCCTTTCTTGACCCTATTTAGTCTTGCTTTCTTCAAGTGTTATTAGTTTTCTTAGTGTGGGCTTAGTTAGCCCTGTATTTAGCCTTTACAGGTAATTTTTTGTGGTGTTCTGTTGAAAGAATGTCTGATGAGAGAGAGAGAAATCTCACCCTAAATCGGGGTTTAAAAAGTGTTCAGATTCTGGACAGAAAATGTCCATTATGGATGGACATGTCCAATGTGTCTGTTGTCTGGGGGCTAAACACGTCCAAGACTCCTGCAGTATATGCCATTCCTTTTCATCAAGGGTTCTCTTAGAAAAGAAGAGAAAACATGTAGATAGGGGGTTACTGCAGCATTCTTTTTCTGAAGTTTTGGATAGCCAGGAAAGTGCCAGCACTTCATCAAAATCTTCGAAGTCTTCTGATCCCAAACAGACCAAGAATGCAAAGAGATCAGAGGGTACAGGGTCATCGGCTCCACAGCTCTTGGAACCGAGTGTCCCTTTGGTTCAGAGCCAGCTCCCAGTCTTGGAGCCGGTCTCTCAGGTCCCCTCATCTCCTTTGCTCCAGTCAGCACCTTCAGTGCATTCTTCTAAGTCTTCGGTCAGCCTATCTGATTTGGATATGGATCGGCTAGTGCAAAAGCTTTTAAGGGCACCAGTACTTGCTAAATTGTTGATGGCACTGACCACTTCGTTGGAGCCAAAGACCATTGAACCGGATTTGACTACTCCTCCTCCAAGCCGTACTGGACCCTCGGAGTCGAAGGAGCTGGAACCAATGATTGTCAAACCCTTGGAACCGAGACCCGCACGGAGGTTATCAGTTCTATCTACTTGGACATCCTTGGCACTGACCGAGGATGCTAGGAGCCGATGTTGTCCTGTCAGATCCAGGGAGGATAGTCAGACCAATATGTTGGTGCTGACTCTTCCTCTCGGGGCTTCGGCTCGGATGAGCTCGGCTCCTACTTCAGGCTCAGGGGCCTATGGTTTCAGTGTGGGAGGATCAGACGGTCCATTCAGGTCCATCTACCCCTTCTCGTCAGAGCCATGGCATCTTCGACACCATGGGGAGAGTCATGTCTCCTAAGACATCATCAGCATCAGTTTGGCCTCCCTATCCCCTCAAGTTCCTGTGTCTGCTTCTTCATATACTGGTCCCCCTGCAAAGTGTAGAGACCCTGAGCCTCAAGTACCCCCACAGGGTGTCCCCTGCTCTTCTGAGACCTCCCCAGATCCCTCCACTGAGGAGGTACCCAGGAAGAGAGTGTGCAAGAGGAGGCACTTGGACTCCCCACAGAAGTCTTTGACATCTGACACTGACCTGGATGAGTCAGAAGGGTCCCCTTGATCCCCCTCTGAGGATATCTTCTTTGTAGAGATATTTGAGATCCTTAATCAGAGGGGCAGTTGGCAGTCCAAAACCCCTGCTGAGGACGAGTCAGTGCTCTTAAAGGCTTTTGGGTCTCAACCTTTCACTTCTTGGGTGTCTCCGCCTTACAATGAAGTCGTGGACCTGATCTCTCGTAAGGCATGGTAGTCGCCAGAGGCCATGGAACCTGTCCCTCAGAAGCTGAACAAGTTTATCTCTGCCCCAGTGGACAAAGCCTTTTTGACCAAGGGAGTGCCTGTTGATGCCATGGTGGTAGCTGCAGCCACCAAAAAGGAAGTGTCTGAAACATCCACATCTATCCATCCTCCTAATAGAGAGTCTAGGATCATGGATAGATATGGGAAATGCATGTTTAGTTCAGTGACCTTTTCTCTTTGATCGCTAAACTACTTAACCCATTTCACGAGACTCCAAAGAGATCTCCTGAAAGAGCTAGGAGATACTCTTCAGGGTACGGTAGCTGCAGGGGTGGCCGACAAAGTTCAACACACAGCTTGCTACCCTAAATTCGATTGTGAACTCATCCATGCATCTCATATCATATGCAGCTGATGGTCTGAGTAGAGCCGCTAGTTCAGGCTTTGATCTGAGGAGACAAGCCTGGATGCATCTCTGTTCCTTTGCGGAGCCCTTTATGTCTTCCTTTATTAACACTCCATTTGATGGCTCATCACTGTTTAGGCCTACAGTAAAGGAAACATTAACCAGGTATGAGCAGGAAGGCAAGACCCTATCTAACATTGTAGTCCATTTTTCTGACCCTACTTGGCCCTATCCCAAGGGCCCTAAGGGCAGAAAAATGTGGTTCCGAAAAGCACAGGGAACCTTCCAGAACACACGTGGAGAAACCCCCTCTAAAGGCAGAGGAGGGGGTTATAATGGAAGACATTGCCCATGCGGCAGAGGGGGTCTGCAACAACAGGGTGACAGAGGACAGTTCTCTGGCCAGCCTTACCAACGCCCCTGAAGGGAGGCCCGGGTGTCCGGCTCTGGAGGCAGTCAGGGGTCGCTTATTGTTGTACCCAGAAGCCTGGCTAAACATAATGTCGGATACTTGGGTACAAAGCATTATTTCCAGAGGATATTTCATACCATTCTCTACCCTTCCCATTCCTGTATACAGAATCCCAGATGTTCCACCCACTCTCGGGGAACAAGCAATCATAGAGGCCAACAAATTTCTAAAAAAAAGAGTCATCCAACCAGTCCCAGCAGACCAAGTTGGATTCGGAACTTACTCAAGATTCTTTTTGGTACCAAAGAAAACAGGGGACTGGAGACCTATCTTGGAGCTCAGCAGACTCAGTCAGTTCATAAAGAAAGAGAAGTTCCGAATGGTCACACTTCAGTCCATTTTTCTCTTCCTAGGGAAAGGCGATTGGATGTGCTCCATAGATCTCAAGGACATGTACTATCACATAAAGATGAACAGACACTCCAGGGATCACCAGTGTTTCCAGCTGGGAGCCAATCATTACCAGTTTCGAGCCCTGCCCTTTGGTCTCACTACAGCCCCCAGAGTATTCACCAAATGCATGGCAATGGTCACAGCTCACCTGAGGCATCTAGGATTCCAGGTGTTTCCATACCTAGACGATTGGCTCCTCAGCGCTACCACCAGGCATCAATTGACTCAAGCAACACAATACACTCTGACACGCTGCCATCAATTAGGCATTACAGTCAACTTTGAAAAGTCTGCCTTATCGCCATCGCAGCATACTGTTTTTATAGGAGCAGAGTTAGACACCTCAACCACCACTCTATGCCTTCCAATCAAAAGAGTCTCACTTCTCCACCAACACATCAACTCACTGGTGTCAAAGAACAAAGCTACAGCAGCAGAGGTCTTGAAGGTGCTAGGTTTGATGGCAGCTGCAATCCTGGCTGTACCACTCACAAGGATGCATATGTGAATCCTTCAATGGCTCCTCTTTGCTCAGTGGTCTTACCAGAAACTGCCGATGCACCACATAATTCTCATCACAGATACCTGCAAGAGAGACCTTTGGTGGTGGTTGACATCTCTTCATGTCACAATCGGAAGGCCCTTTGCCCCCCCCCCCCAGTAGCCACTGTGACCACAGACGCTTCCCTGATAGGGTGGGGGGGCATTTTAAGGGAAAGACTGCTCAAGGCATATGGACGGATCAAGAGTCACATCTGCATATCAATGCTCTGGAGTTGAGAGTGGTACTTCTGGCGTTGCAGTACTTTCAGGACTCTCTTCCTCTAGAAACTATTGCAATTCAGACAGACAAAATGTCAGTAGTCTGGTACTTGAACAAGCAAGGTGGAACCAAGTCTTACCCCTTAGGCTCTGGCAGTGGGCTGTGTCATCCCAGCATTTTCTGTTAGCAATGCACATCCCGGGAAAATCCAACGTGATAGCGGACAAGCTAAGCAGGGCGATATTGCTCCCTCATGAGTGGTCTCTCAAACAACAGGTTGCGGAGTTGATTTTCCGCAAATGGGGCCAGCCTTGCTGTGACCTCTTTGCCAGCCACATCAATTCAAAATGCAGAAGCTACTTTGCCCTAATACCACCTCTGGGACATCCCCCGAGAGAGTCACTCGTGTATGATTGGCCCCCGTGTCTCCTTTATGCATTCCCACCCTTTCCATTGATACCCAGATTTTTACAGAAAGCAAAATTGCTGGGAAGGACTGTCATCCTCATAGCCCCCTACTGGCCTCGACAGATTTGGTTCCCATTTCTCCACCATCACCTGTTGGAAGATCCATGAATCCTGGACCCAGTTCCGGACCTTCTGACACACCCATCAGGGGACCTCCATCCTTCCCTGCAGTCCCTGAAACTGACTGCTTGGCTAATCCACTTCCCCTAACTGCCAGGCTTCATTCAATTTCAGAAGATACAAGACCAATTCTCTTGTCTTCTCACAAGCCATCCACCAGGAAATTATACTGCAGTAAGTGGAAAAGGTTCTCAATTTAGGCCAACACACAGAAAATTTACCCTTTCTGAGCTCCGCTATCATCCATTTTAGAATTTTTGACAAAGATTTTTAAGGAAGGGGCCTTGGATTCGATGGCTGAAACATTATGGGCCATAAGTTATCTAAAACTTTTCGTAAAGGTGTTCTTCACGTGAGACCTCCTGTCAAAATTCCTTATTCTCCCTGGAATTTGAACTTTATGCTGTCTCAAATTATTCTCCCCCTTTTTGAACCAGCATCTTCTTGTGATCTCAAATATTTATCCTGGAAAACTATTTTTCTAGTGGCCATTACTTCTGTCCGCAGAGTGTCAGAACTACAAGCACTATCTGTCAGACCACCTTACATTATTTTCCATGCTGATAGAGTATCTCTCAGAACAAGCCCCTCATTTTTGCCTAAAGTCTGTTCTGAATCCAATATCAATCAGGTCATTGGGCTGCCAGTCTTTTTTCCCAACAACTCTAACAAATTGGAATACATGCTGCCAAACTTGATGTACACAGACAGCTCAGATTTTATCTTGACAGAACTAAGGATATTAGAAAATCAGATCAACTTTTTGTATCCTTTTCAGAAGCCAGAAAAGGTAATCCAGTGGCTAAAACAACTTTCTCTAAATGGTTATCAGATTGTATATCCTTTGTTTATGTGAATGCTAACATGCCTTTGACACACAAACCTAAGGCTCATTCTACCAGAGCGGTTTCTACATCTTCTGCCTTTCAAGCTAAATAGGCCCCTTGACAATATTTGTGCTGCAGCCACATGGTCCAAGCCTCATACCTTTATCACACATTACAAAGTAGATAAGACTTCCAGGGACAGGTCTTCCTTTGGTTCCACGGTACTGAAAAACTTACTTCCATGAGCCACCCAAGATTGAGGGTGCTAGGGACGCTACCCATCAGTGAGAATAAATGGTGAGATTTAACAACTTCACATAAAGAAGTTATGTACTTACCATAACCTTCCATGTGAGTTGTTTATCTCGCCTTTGTTCTCAAGTCCCTCCCTCCTTCCCCCTCCTGGCTGACAGTACACTTAGAGGCTAGTACTATCCTGGCTCTTCAGTACTTCTTTCCTTTGGAAAGTGTTTCCCCTTTTAGAGTGGGGTAAAGGTATATGTATATATGTGTATATATATATATATATATATATATATATATATATATATATATATATATATATATATATATATATATATAATTGCAGCAAACAAGATCTGAGGTAATTCCAGCAGTACATTGTGGGATAAGGGGCTTGGTCTCGAGCTACTGGCAAACCTTGAGCTTTGCTATTAGCTGTGTCAGAGCCAAGGATCGCCTCTGAACCCATCAGTGAGAATAAAGGTGAGAGAAACAACTCACATGGAACGTTCTGGTAAGTACATAACTTCTTTTTATGGTATTTACATTGTATTACAGAGTACTGTACTGTGAACCATTTCTTATATTTTATATCTTTATGTCATGTGCTTATACATTTAGACCACTATATGTTGTATTATCTTTGAATGACTATAATTTGTGTCTTGTTTTATCTTTTGCATTACTATAAATTTGTCTGGAGCTTTTCTCCTTGGGTCTCCACTGAAAATGGGCCCTTGGCTCAGTTGGACTAACTTAGTTAACAAATGTCAAATAAGTAAATAAAAAAATAAAAATGTTTATCTTTTATTTTTTTAAATGAGTAAAAAAGTAGAAAAAAATGTATTGTCCCTATAATTTGACAACAATGTGGATGACTAAAATAAAATGGAATGGTAGGTTTCATTGAACATTGGAGTTATTTGGCATACAATTTGTGTAGAAAAAAAAAAATTGCAAATGCATATTACCTATTTTGTTGATTGAGAGAAAAGAAACAAAAATAAATACTTTCCTCATATGAATAACAAAAAAATAGCATCCGCTGTGGGAAAAGGGAATGAAACATGTTGAAGAAGGGGGTATGGCTTAAATTAATTGTGACCTCAAACATCATTACAATGACTTACACAGGTTGCACTTTATTTACATTTAATTTCAGACTTAATTTTGTCAGACATCTTAAACATCACTTTATTCACACTTATTCTGTTATTCCTCAAATACATTTTTTGCAGTGTATTAGAAAATATTGTATAAGATAGATTAGTAAACAGGTCAAATGAAAATATCAACAATATTTTTCAATCAGTGCACTTTGACCATGGAAACTTATTTGTTTTTCCTCTTAAGTTCATATAGTGAAAATATTCCTGATACTTTTATGTGCCTTAATTTATTTTTGTGTGCACTTATTTATAAATATATGTACATGTATAGGTATGTATGTAAGTGTGTGGGTGTAAAAGGTTATTTTGCATTAGCTACCTACTCAGATATGTCAACGTCAGTTATTTTGATCTGGTTATTGCTCCTCTAACTGCTTGAGTTTAGCAATTGAACCAACAGATTTATTCCTTTGGCGGTACATTAAAGGAGACTAGAATAAATGGAAATCACTATATGCTCTTGTGTAATAAGTTAGTTATCCCAAATGTAAGAGCCCAAAGCAAAGAAAGTTTTGTCTGTCATGTATAGTTTTGTTTGATTAAGTGAGAAGGTAAGGCAGGGGATAGGAAAATATAGAAACAATGAACATAAGAAAGTTGTGAGTAGAAGCAGTGAACACAAGAAGGTTTTGTACAGTAGAGCAAGTGGAGGACAGCAATATTCCTGGTGCACTGAGAGGTGTATAAACCTGTAGGTCTGTTTATTAGTGTTGTAAAAACAGATTTGTATCAAAAACAGAGAAAAGAGTAAAAGATCGCTTTCAGTCTGGGAAGGGATTTGTTTTATAAAAGTTCTATTGTAAATGTTTTTATGAAGACAACTCTATTGTCATGAGCCAGAAAATGTAATATGGAGTACCCAGATCTGAGCTGAGATGCAGTTTTCTTTTTTTTCTATAGAAATATCTCTAGGTGTTATGGAAAAGCTAAGGCATGTTACAGCCACAGTCTATGTCATTTCTGCTGTTTAACTATCTTAGTTGACAACCCCAAACATCATTGCTTTTGTTTTAGACAGGTTTACATATATAGAGAGTTTTAGCTGTGAAACAGAAGTGTGTATTTTTCAATTCTTCTCCAAGTTCATAGTTCATAGTCAGTTGTATAATAAATTGCGTCTGAGGGTAACATCATCAACATTCAGAGTGACCTTAAGTTTTGGGATGTCCAATGTTTTGGTAGGGATGCATGACGAGAAAAGAAGTGGAGCGTGGTATGACCCTTGTGGTACACTAGAGTAACTAAAATATGAGGTCACAAGGAAGTGGTTACTTTTAACTGAAATACTCTTTTAAAAGTCTGATTGTTGACTCATATAGTACATACATGTTCAGAACAGTACCTTTTTAACTTTTTTTACATAATGAATGTTAGAGTTTGCATATTTTACAGAACTAAAAAAAACAACTCTAAAAAAACAACACTAATAAATATGTTGTGGACAACATTTTTTGTAGATGATATCAATTATTGTGATAAGGGCAATTAGGGTATAAAGGCTAGATTTGAAATCATGCCGTGTACTATAGAGAAGCCTGCCACTTGTATCTGAGTAGTTAAGCATTGCTAAAATACTGTTTCTTGTTGAAGTAGTAGTGTATTGTTAGGGATGATGATGTATTAGTGGCTTTCTTTAAGGAATTCCTCTGTTTGATGAAGGTCTTTAGCATAGCCAGCTTTAGGCACCAGCAAACCCTGGTGCCGCTGGGGGCCCCCTGGTTCTAGGGGTGGGCCTCAACTGTAGCAAGTTATCTTATCTTGATATTTTGTAACATGTCTGTTAAACCAGCAAAAGCTAGTATAGCAATGTGGTATGATTAATAAACCAGGTGGGTAATAATAACTTTTTATATCTCCTTCAAAATTCAAAGATCTTTTATAATAATGGAGTTTTGCCAAGGAACAGACTTTGCAATTCCATTAAATATTATAACACTGACATAATGCCCCTGGCTTAATTAAACCTTGCTGGTAGACATCCTGCCCATAAAAACTAACAACATAGCCAGCTTTAGGTATCTGCAGTACCCATGGCTGCCAAGGGGCCCCTTAATCATCCTTGACTGTGTGGGGGCCCCACAAAAGCTGCTGTAGACTGGGGAAAACAAGGAGAAAAATGAATTAATTTTCCATTACACTGTTTAACATTAATAGGACTGTGATATGACCGTGTTAGGATAAAACTGATAATGAACATGAGCAAGGTAAGCACTAGATAGATAAATCAGCAGCCCAGAGTGACTGATGTCAGTGCACACCTTGGATATTAAGAAGAGCTGATGCTTCAGATTGTCAGGGATGCTTTCTGTTTTAGGCAGTTTAATAAGTACTGGCAGAACATTGGATACTATAACTCCCAATGTCTTTGTTGAAGAATTCTGCTCAATAACAAAAGTAATAGCAGAATAAAGGCCCAAAATGAGGGACACATTTTAAATATTTCTCTACTTCACTAAAAGGGTACTAGAATAACACCTTTTGCATCAACATCCATTTTTTGGACAGCAAGAAGTATAAAACTGATGTCTGGATTTATTGCCTGACTGTAATTTTGAATAATTTACCAGCAAATAAGACTTTTGTTATGTAAGGATGGAGCAAAATTATGGGGCAAAATCAGGGAATATTTGTGAAATCAGGGACAGAGACATGCATTCATTTACTCCTCAATGAGGTAAATAAAAGTGACTTACCCCTGCTGTTTGACGACTGCTAAATAGCAGTCACCGATCTGGTGTGGCAGTACCAGTGTTGCACAATTGTCTGGATTTATTGCCTGACTGTAATTTTGAATAATTAACCAGCAAATAAGACTTTTGTTATGGAAGGATGGAGCAAAATTATGGGGCAAAATCAGGGAATATTTGTGAAATCAGGGACAGAGATGGGCATTCATTTACTCCTCAATGAGGTAAATAAAAGTGACTTACCCCTGCTGTTTGACGACTGCTAAATAGCAGTCACCGATCTGGTGTGGCAGTACCAGTGTTGCACAATGTATTGCTGTTTGCTGAAATAAGTACAAAACTAGCATTGCTGTCACTTATGCATGTGTATGTGTGTGTGTGTGTGTGTGTGTGTTTGTTTGTGTGTGTGTGTGTGTGTGTGGGTGTAACAATATCACCGTTTTTTATCAGTGCACATATACAATAATATCGGTGCACACACCTTATTCTTCTTGGTATCAGTAAAAAATGCAGCTAACAAGTAATTATATTTCAAAAGTAACATGCAGACACTTAGATCGTTAAGAATCTGGTGGGCCTCAGTTCCCAGACTATATAAATGGATACCGGGGGGGGGGGGGGTGTTGCCTTATTCATTGTTGACTCTGTGGGGAAAAAATGCTTTAATATTCTGATTACACTTTTTAACCTGAACTGGACTGTGATGTGGTCCCATTGGGATAAAACTAATAATGGCTTCTGATCTCAGTTTGGACCCATTATAAAACAGACCCTGCTCATATGTGAATGTACAGAAAATTGCTCTAGGTTATGTGGGGGGGGGGGGGGGCTGGGGATTGTGTGGTCATTGTTTCCTTTACTTTTCATACAGACTTCAGAAATGTACAAAAAAGTTACTTTATCTCCTGTAGGGGGAGTATAGTCTCTAGTAGCAACAAAATAGAACACATTACTGCAAGCATCATTGTTTTTTTTTCACTTTCCTTTTATCAGACATCAGGCATGCATACAGGTTGGTTGTTTCTAAGGGTTAGGGATGAAGGGTGAGGCATGCTATGTATATGTATTTCAGCAGTCACTTGCGATACATGAAAATTACCATTTGAACCTCTGCTTTCATCCCAATCCAACACCAGATGTATTTACAGTGACTGTCATTTTTTGGGGATTAGAGAGGCAGGCAGTATTCCCAAACAGGATCCGTGTATCCTGACAGCAATTGACTTGTTAGTTTATTATGAGCTACTATTTTGTCAGCTTTGAACATTAAGGCTTGAGCACAACTTATGTCTTCACTGAAATAAAAAATAAGACTGGAATACTACTTCTTACTTGTGACTTTTGTTTAGGCCATTGTTGGGTTAAAAGGTTGGAGAATGCTCTAAAATCCATTTTAGAGCATCAATAACCCCTATAGCTTCTGGGGCACTGGCATAATTGAGTTATTTCTAAATGTTTTTTACTGTGCTGTCTTGTTCAGGAAAGGTCTGTTGAAAGGATGTAAGGAAAAATAAAGCTGAACAGCAAGACTGAATTTCTTTCCTTAATCATAATTTTTGTTAACTCTATCACTGGATAAAAAGGCTTTGTAAAAATAAAAAATAAATAAATAAAAAGCACTTCAGAGCATATATAAAGTTATGGCTTCTTAAAAAACTAAAGAAAACTAAAGAGAATTGTAAAATGTGAGAAATGGATGAAAAAAGTATTGCGCCTGGTGTGGGGATCCCAAGATGGGAAGAAACAGAGGGGAGCACTGGAGAATGTGAGTGTGTGTGTGTGTGTGTGTGTGTGTGTGTGTGTGTGTGTGTGTGTGTGTGTGTGTGTGTGTGTGTGTGTGTGTGTGTGTGTGCGCGCGCGCGCGCGCGCGTTTTGTAGGGAGTGTTGAAACAGTAGGCAGTGCCTAGGGCTCCATTTCACCTAAGTCCAGCCCTGCACATAGAGTTGTTGTAATGTATCATTCTTACATATAAATACTAGCAAATGTGAATCTCCCTTCGTGAAATGGGGCATTACAATGTGGTGCATAAGCTTGTTGTAAAGTAAGAGCATTGTAGCTGCAGGTCAGTCTGTATGTATTATTCCTAAAAGTTTGCAGCATGAGAAAAAAGGATGGATAGAAGAAGTGGCAGTGACAGGGTGATTTTTAGACTGGAAGAGCCCAGGGGGCCCCCAACTTGATATTTGCTGTCAGCCCCCAAAATGCTAACACCGGCCCTGGTCTTCAGGTTTTCTCAGGCAGTTGCCTCTGTTTTTCATTGTCATGCTCACACAGTGTATTTGGTGTTCATGCTAGAGGGGGTCATTACTAGTGCATTTACAATTAAACTGATCACTGAGTCAGACCACAATCTTCTTTGGCTCAGTTTTAATTTACCAAGGGTGGAAGTCTGAGTCTGATATGATATAAGAATTTGAATCTGCTCACCTCAGAAATAATATGATCCCTGTGCTACAACAGAACCTTCAACATGGTGGTGACAGGGATACCCAGGAGTTGAATGAAGACTATTATTCAATCTGACTACATTCCATAGCCCTAAGCAGTGCATGTTTGGCCCATCTTAGGCCACACAAGCCCTGGACTGGTCTTTAGCTTCATGAAATTTCAAGAGATAGATGAAATTTGAAACAAAGATGGCACAGCTCAGGCAGCTTGGAGGAAAAGCCTGACATGAGTAATCACTATTCTTTTTACCGGGCAGAGATCTCCCAAAAGAAGCCAGCTTACTTGGCTTGCAAGACTTCTGCAGTGGCAAACCACCTGTCTTCTCTTTTCTGGGTGGCTAGCAGGGTATGCAGTCCAGAATGCCTAGCCAATCAGAAATAATGAATATCGGATGAATGTAACTTTTTGTGTGTTTCTCTGCCACCAAGGTTGACTCGATCAAGTCAGGCCTTGTCAGCCCTGTGCTGGTAATTGGTCCTTTGAATATGTTTCTGTCTTCATTTTGGACTGACTTATAATACTCAGCTGTGAAGAGTTACCCTCAGTGGTCTCCTCCATACACACTGTGAACTATCATTTAGATCCTTGCCCTATTATGTAAACAGGAGCTATAGTTTGCATCTTCTTTCCTGTGAGTGGTTGCATTTGATTTTAGAAAATCCTGGCAAAAGATAAAATGTCAGGCATATTTTCTTCTTCTTCTTTAGTGAGTTTTTGATTTTACAGTCACTCAAGAAGGAGATGCATTTAGCTAGCTTAAGACAGCATTTTATTCTGACGGAGACAATTTAACAGGTATTGAAGTCCATATTTAACATCATCCTGAAAAATTCTCTGTCATCAGTTTGCAAGAGTAAAGGCAAGATGAGGTAGAATTTTGCAGCCTTTAGTGAAAAATATAAATGTATCCATCTTATCAGAAATGTGAAAGCATGCGTTGTTTATCCAGGTATCAATGGACAGTTATCACTTAGCAGAATGTCTAGAACTGAAGTACATATTTTGTCAGAGGGGCATTTGGCTACAAGCTTAGAACCATTACCTTTTGAAAGCATTGAGTAGGTTGATCCAGTAATAATTTGTGCTAGGTCATGGGCTGTAGGTATTGGCTTAAGGACAGAGTGTGGATTAGGGCATCAGACTGAGTTGATGTCTCCCAGAATTACTGGGTGGGTACCACTGGAGTAATCGGCAGCATCAGACATTATTTCTTCTACTAGTATAAATGAAGCTGTTGGTGGTGGGTAGACTGATTTCACCTAGTAGCCAAGTAAGCTGGCTTCTTTGGGGAGATCTCTGCCCGGTAAAAAGAATAACGATTATTTATTTTAGCCTTTTCCTCCAATCTCACTGGGAGTTTGGTGTAATGGTTAAGGTTACAAAAGTTGTAAGGTTTGATTCTCACGTGAGGTAATTCGCTAGGCTTAAAAAGGCACACAAGTACAGTTAGCTAAGTACTAACCTATGAAACCTGCTGCTTTTTATGTGCACTTGTGTAGTATTCAGCTATAACTCACTTAGGTCCAATTATTTTTTACCTGTTGCAATGGGAGATTTCTTATTTAGTTTTTTTATTTCTTTGTTTATTAACCAGTTATGTGGGCTGGCCTGAACAGCCTTTTCATCCAATAAAGTGGTACATGATAAGACAAACACATAAATCAAGCACAGACAGGAAATACAGGTCAGATGCTCTTAGGCAGAGAGAAAAATTAGTATACTTACAGACTTATAAAGTAATAACTCTGAAAGAATACAACAGTACAGTTACTGGCAAATAATCCCTTATTCCAGTATACTGACAGCAGAATACTTGCATATGGCTGAAGCAATGAGGTAAGGTGATTTTTTTTCTTTTCAGAAGCACTGGGCCTTCATATCTGTTGTAGGTTTAAGATTTAATGTTGGATTGTATCTGACGGCTTTATCCATAGTGTTCATATACTAGTAATAGAATGAGACCTGGCTCAGTGGTACAGAGAAATAAAGCCCAGACTGCAACCCATATGACTCAAGTTTGAGTAGCAGCTTAGGAAATGAAAGTATGAGGCGGGGGGATGGGAGTGAGTGACAAGACTGCTCACCCATTCTGGGGAAGGGAGAAGTAGTCCCTGATCTGACAATCTCCAATGCAAGTAGAGATTTGCATGAAAGCCACTGACTGGGGGACATAGGCTTAGAATCTCAAGATGGTGAAAGCAACTGTCAGGGTGTGTCTTTGGGAAGTCAGACACATCAGGTGGAGGACACTGGATTCCTTGCAATGATCTAGTTAGAGTGGGGTTAGGCAAGGGAAAATAGCTCCTTATCTTGCCTTGGTAATGATGTAGGTCACTGTTTACAAGGAACACCTATTACCCTGAGTTAGATTGAAAGAAGGCCTTCGAGGCCTGGACTGAGAAATAAGCCTGACTCTCCCAGCTGGTGGAATGCAACACCCTTAATCATGTCCAGGGTAGTTATACGCCCATTATGAGGAATAACCTTAATGAGTCTGGCATGACAAGGAATGTCCATATTTGTGGCACTGCAAGTGGATGTGGAGGAACAAAGCACCTTCATGGTTGTCTGGGTGTTGGCCCCTTTCACTTAGCTCTCACCCTGAAATTCTTGAATAGGGGAAAGAATAAGAAGTCTGACTGGGGAAGGCTTGATGGTTGGCTTACCTAGAAAATTAAGCATATATACAGATAAATATATATATATATATATATATATATATATATATCTATATATATATATATATATATATATATATATATATACATATATATGTAGATTTGATAGATATATAGATAGTTATAGATACAAGCCAAGAATCAAACCAAGAAACTTCTTCATGTGAGGTGACAATGCTATATATATATATATATATATATATATATATATATATATATATATACATATACATATACATATCTATATCTATATATATCTATATATATATATATATATATATATATATATATATATATATATATGTGTGTGTCTATATATATATATATATATATATATATATATATATATATATATATATATATGGGTCTACTTCAAAACATCTAAAACCCATAACATATAATTTCATAACATTGAGAACAGAACATCGAAAACCCAAAACTTTTAAAACCCATAGCATCGAATTTCATAACATCGAAAAATGTGCATCAGAACATCAAATGCTACAAATCACAAGAAAATAACATTCCCTCCACATATAACGATACCAAACTACCAAACACACTTTTTACTACATTTCTGGGGGGGGGGGGCAAGCCCCCCTGCACCCCCCATGCACACACACCCCTGTAAATTAAATATGCCAACTCCAAGATACTACAGTGGGAAAAAGTAAATTTCCTAACCCCACTGTATCAAGTCCCAGTGCAGAAACGTAGTAAAAAGTGTGTTTGGTAGTTTGGTATCGTTATATGTGGAGGAAATGTTATTTTCATGTGATTTGTAGTGTTAGATGTTATGAAATTAGATGTTATGGGTTTTAGAAGTTTTATACATATATATATATATATATATATATATATATATATATATATGTATAACGTTATCGAAAGATGAAAATAGCAAACACTATTTCATCAAACCTAAAATATCTAAACCTCATAATATCAAACATTCAGAACAGTAAATTTTTTCCTTGGGGAAAAAATTCGCTATTCCAAAACACATACACACAACACAAGCACACCTAAAAAACATCAATCCACACACATACACTTATAATCTTACAACTAACCCTACACTAAACTATACATGCACTACTATTTATCCACTTACCTTAACCCATACCCTAGCCCTAAGGTCCATCACTATCGCACACTCCCCTAACCCGCACCCTAACTCACTTAACCCGCCCCTAACCCTAATTCACCTAACCCGCGGCCTAATCCTAACAACCATACAATCGCACACTTACCTGAATCCGACCCGTAAATTTCCACCACAGCGCTGAAAATAGCGACACGACAGAACCGGCCAACCAAATTCTTTCCCTAGGAAACAATTCAGTGTTCTGCAGCTTCACTATTTTTAGCATTCGCTCAAAACGGGTCGATAGT